>NW_010428419.1:20600-57584 GCF_000710305.1 Buceros rhinoceros silvestris
CTGTTTGGTTATTGAACGTCTGATTTCTCCTTTAGTTACAGCACTTCGCAATCGCCTTTATCAAATTTCTCCTCGTTATTTCAGGCCAATTCTCCTGCGTATTATGGCCACTTCACCGTCTTGACACAGCCCTCGGAAGTGCCTGCGCGTATTCTCACGTCAGCGACAACCCCAGATTTTTCTATGAGCTATTTATTTCATCACTCTGGTCACTAATGAAGTTATGGAAAAACACAGGCCCTGCAATAAAATGTGTGGCGGTCTCACTCATAATACCCCCCGGCTCCACACCAACAGCTATTCCAAGTGCAGTTTTTTCTGCTACATTGTGATAATTTAGTTCATTTCCTTCTTTTGCTTGAAAAAAGGATCTACTGAGGCTAAGAAAACATTAAACGCAACAGTTTTCTCTGAATCATCCATCATTTTTTCTCCATCCCCTCATCTTTTCACACTTAATCATGTGCCTTTCCTTCCAGTTGCTGCGGTTTTGTTTCGATTGATCCCTGTGAGTCCCCGCTCTGCCAGTTTTCCTTCACCGTAGGAGACCGCTGCTGGGTCACTACAAAGCACTTCTCTTCAGTTATCCCACCCATCACCTTCCAAACAGACCCAGGCACCAACACCCACACGTACCACAACTGCCTTCTGAGGTCCTTATTCTGCTCCTCTCACCTCCCTGCTTTCTCGAGTGTGCCAAATACCAACTCCACAGCCGCTTCCCCCTGAATTACCTCTGACTTACAGATTTTCAACCACTTCTAATACTCCTGACTGTAATTCCACACAGGCAACTCCAGAATAACGTGTTGTACCTTCTGAAATACAAACGGTCTTCTGAAAAAAAAAAAAAAAACAAACCATTAACTCTTTGTCTTTCCAAGTCTTCCTGTGTGACGTTCCCAGCAGATACCCACGTAGCGAATACCTTCCAAAGACTTCATAATTCAGGAGTACCGGTGGATGAAAAGCTGGACATGAGCCAGCAACGTGCATTTGCAGCTCAGAAAATCAACCTGCATCAAAAGCAGCGTGGCCAGCTGGCCAGTGGAGGGGATTCTGCCCCTCTGTCTTTCCAAGTCTTCCTGTGTGACGTTCCCAGCAGATACCCACGTAGCGAATACCTTCCAAAGACTTCATAATTCAGGAGTACCGGTGGATGAAAAGCTGGACATGAGCCAGCAACGTGCATTTGCAGCTCAGAAAATCAACCTGCATCAAAAGCAGCGTGGCCAGCTGGCCAGTGGAGGGGATTCTGCCCCTCTGCTCCACTCTGGTGAGACCCCCCTGCAGTGCTGGGGCCAGCTCTGGAGTCCTCAGTGCAAGACAGACACGGACCTGTTGGAGGGAGTCCAGAGGAGACCATGGAAATGCCAAAACACATTGCTGGAAGAAGCATGGTCAGCTACTTAGAGTGGTGAAAACACTCTTGGTACTCAGGGAGCACATCGCTACAACACCTCGCAGACGGATATATAGCAGGTGGTGTTCCCCACACCCCCAAAACCCCCCACTCTTAGTGCAGTGCCGATGACTTTATTACTACACAAATCTATAATCACACATCACTGCTTACAGACTCTGTACCTCTGAGAAAGCCTCAGACCTGCACAAAATACCCCAGTTAGGGCAACAACTCTTACTTTAATTCTAAATAATTACAGGATGACTGCAAATTGGAGACCTCCTCTTTACAGAAGTCAAACTCGAACAGAAATAAAGACTCTATCAGCAAACTTTTGTTAAGCCAGATTTATTAGGCCTCTGAACATCAGCATTACCGAGCATCCATCGTGAATCAAAAGCACTACGGTCTGTTTCTGTATTACACTTCACTTTAATCTTCCCTTCGCCAAAGACAATGTATTTTAGTTCAGAACGATTTCTTGAAATGACAGACTTGCCACCCAAACACAACCTGACCTGTATACTCCTGGCCTCTGAGGTTGGAGTTACGTACTGGCTAACAAGCGGATTCACCTATTATACTCACTGACAGAAACCCCATGGCCTTCTCCAGCTACTTGACCCTTCAGATTTGGGCCAGTTTATGAAAGCTAAATTACTGCAGTCACGCACAGAAGTACCAGAATTATCTTCACGCAGGTTTGTGCCTCACTACTACCCATCTCCACGCTACCACTGATCTATTTTTGGAATCCTTCCATCTGGTAACACTTTCCTGAAAGCCTGAAACCTTGATGGTTTATTCTAATAGTCTATGCTGCTTGAACAGGCATCTAAAACACAGCTCACCGAGTACCATTTTCCCAGCCAGCACTGCATCCTGGACACCAACGACAGGTGAGTGCAAAGAATGAGACACAAAACTTCTAGCTAGGGACATCAGATGCAGTTACAGGGATGTTTACAAGCCGTACACTGTGACCAGAACCCAACGAGGGGTACTCATTTTACCGAGACTCGGAGCTGGCTACTACTCCCCTACTTTTAAGGGTTTTTTTCAGATATTTCAGAGCACCACTCAAAGAAACCTCTAAAAGGGAGGGAAAAGCAGAGACAGGTTTTAAAATTCAGATCGGTATTATCCATGCTGCTGCTTACTCCAGTCGTAATGTTCGCCCAAACACTACATTGGTGCGTCAGGAAAGATGAGGAAAACACTGGAAAAAGAAGAGTCCAAGAAGTACGAACAGAATGGACAGTCTGCAGCCCAGAAGTACAGGAGTGTTATTCCACAACTGGAACTAAGCCGGTACACGTTAATAGCTACTAGTTATGGGGTTACTGGAATCCTGATCCCCAGGACCCATCTGGGAGATTACATATCCCCAGCACTGGCTGTGAAACAATGACAACTTTCCTTTGGCACTCCTGGCAGAGCTGCAGCCCAAGAACGGAGCCCCACTACGCTTGAGCCAGGAGACTCAGCCAGACTTGCTAAAGAGTTTGGCAAGCGCATGATCTGCCTGAAATGACTGTATGCTGCCTCCCTCTAAAGCCTCTCATTTTTGTCATCCACATGAGATTACAAGTACCTTTATATAATATTTTAAGCATATAACTAAGAATACATAGGATATAGTTAGCCCTTATTCAGCAAATGGCGATCATGTCATTGAATCACATGAACAAGGACCTGAATAATCAGCATTTTGTATTTTCAAATTTCTGTGTGATGGCTAGAGGCAGAAAGTGATTCTATGATGACTGAAATAGAATCAGTGTCATATACTATTCGGTTTTAAACTGATCTGAAGCATTTTTAATGTATCAACATTAGCTTCCTCACCTCCCCAAGAGGAATGAGTTTGTTAATTATCCTTGCAGATCAAAAGGTCATTTGGGATGAAAATTCTGTTTGAAGAGGAATCTTTAATCTAGCAGATAGAAAAACATCTGGTTACCTGAAGTCAGAGAAAGAACTAAAGTAAGTATAAAGTATGCATTTAAGTTGTAAGAATATGGTATTTCAGAGAATCTGGTTTCATAGGACAGATTTTTATAGTGGGGACTCTGTCAGGACCTGAACACGGGACTAGTATTTTTGCTCTGCTACCTTCCATGGATCTTCATTAAGACTAAGCCCAGAGAAAGCAGCATAAATTCCTGCAGCTCTGAAATCAAGTTAGTTATGAGTGTTTGACAGCTTGGCTGAGCAGCCCGTTAATTCAGGTTGGTCATCAGCAAATCAGAGTGGGGGAAAACAAACTCTGAACCCACTTATCATCAGCATACAACTAGAAAGAGAAGTCTTTGAGTATGTCAAACAGCCATGGCAACTGATGAGGGACAGAGGGCACTGGCTGAGACAGGAGCAGCACAGCAGGTTATTCAGGTGGTCCTTTAACTAGAGGACCAGCACAGGCTCGCAACAGGGAGCCTGGTACTGGGCCAGCATCCGATTCCACTGCATTGTCCTAGAAGAGCCCAACTATAAATGCAGAGCACCCAGAGAAGACTGCAGTTCTCGCAAACACACGAAAGCGGCCAGCACGCCTAAGAGCTCTGCACTGATTACAAACAGTGCATTTGATGATGCCATTTTCGGGATAAAAAAAAAATACTATGAAGACTGTTGAAAGGCTTCAGCCTACTCACCTACAGGGACACTCTAGAATGCACAGGGTCCCTTCAAACCGGTCCCAATGCTGTGTATGTTCTGGTGAATATCCAGCACAGAAAGCTATGATAATAGTAAATTAATTAGTGGAGCCCACAAACAAGACGCAGGAAACTATCTTCAGCTTTAAATCAAGACTCGATATTTTTTTAAAGACAATAATCTGTAGTTCAGAAACA
Organism: Buceros rhinoceros silvestris; assembly: GCF_000710305.1. NCBI lineage: Eukaryota > Metazoa > Chordata > Aves > Bucerotiformes > Bucerotidae > Buceros > Buceros rhinoceros. The sequence goes on from NW_010428419.1 coordinate 24,864, forward strand.
TTAATGAGTCTGCTGGAAATTCCAGGGTATTATTTATGTAAAGGAAGTGTGGTTAGATTGTCACAATAGTTTAAGTTATGGCTAGAAACTTTAAAAGGAAAGCTTTGTTGATTTTTTTCAGTTCTTACCTGATTTAGAGATTTATACTCGAACAATCCCTCTGATAAGCATGAGATAAACTCATCCAAAGTCCTGCAGTACAGCAGGATTAGGTATAGGCCAGCTCTGAGTCAATGATCATCTAATCTGTGTACATAAGGCTACTGAGAAGGAGGCTCCATTGCTTCAAGGGTAGGGCAGATCTAGTACAGACCTTAGGAGCTTTAATCTGTGATGTTTCATCAATGTATTTGGTAAAACTGGATTCTTACTTTGCATACTCATTAGAGTAAATATTCATTCAAAACTGAAGTTAAATAAAGACAGTAAGTAATAATTTAACATCTAAGAACAGACTGTAACCGAGCACCGTATCAATTTGACAGCAGAAGCACGGCAAAGAAACATGAACAGCTTTATATACACACACAAAGTATCACATAACTGGTTTGAAGTAGGAACCAGTTTCCAGGGGCTATGAGCACCTCCAAGTGTCCTTTCCTTTCCACAGGCATTGTGCACACTGTTACAAATGTTACTGATGCAAACACCTGTATCCAAGTGCTGGCTGGTTCTTTGTCTGAAACTGTCCTCCTCCTGCCTCCCAAACAGCAGCAACTGGTAACAAGAGCTTGTTTCCCCAAATTTAGCAAGCTTCCTTTTATACAAAAAACCATGAAGTACCAAATGTGTACAGAATTTTAAGAGCTGAAAGAGTAAATAATTTTCTTCAGAAACTCAGATATGGGACAGAAAAAGAAACAAGACTGAGTCCGCATACAAAAGTACAGGTTGAATTTTAACTATTGCTATTAAAGCCACAGATGATGTCTAGTACGTAAGCATGTTAAAAAATTAATTTCAAGAAAGCTTTACTATGCAAATGAAATTATATTGGTGAAGTTTAACAAATTTCATAGCTTTAACCACTGTAGAAAACATTATTTACTTGAAACACATTCAGAATTTCAAATTCCTGAAATGCAAACTTTTCAAACCTTAAGTAGTCTCCTATAGCTGTTCTCTGGAATGAGGTATTAGCCCTCATAACAAAGAAAAAAAATTCCTTTCTCCACTTTTTTTTTTTTCTTACATAAAGGATGAGATATGCTCCCAAAACAAAGTTAATTTACAGTCTTAAAAGGTTACCACAGAAAAAAAAATGTACATTCCTTTCTTTCCTTGTGAATACACTATGTTTTAAGCAAGCCCGTGCCTAAATTCAGGGAATGCTTGATTTTTTAAGTGCACAAACATTAAGTGTCATTTAAGAGTCTGCTGGCATACTTCAGCGGCATCAATCTTCACATTAGGAGATGGGAAAGCAGTCATTCAGTTGCGTTCAGATTGTTGCTTGCACGCACCACGGTATAACTGCATTTAATCTGGAATCCAGTGAGAACACACACTGACCTTTCATGTTTCCCTGAAAAAGCTTTTCCACACTTTTATATAAACCAGACACACAAGATGAACAGCTCTTCAGTCCTTTCATTGATTATAAAATTCCTTAAATCAATAGCTCAACAGTCATGCTAAATCTCTGTCTTCTAATTCAAGGTAATGCTTCTTGATACCTCAGTCATCATCCTGCTGATTTCTTTTCTGTCAACGAAACAGGAGAATTCATGATGTTAGAACACAGTTATCTGAAGTAGGAGCACTAATGACTCATGACAACAGTTTCCAGATACAATGGATGGATTAGACAATGACTGTATTTCTAAGCCATTTTTGAAGAGCAAGAAATAATCTTTCCAGCATTTAGAGCAACCCTCTCCCCCATCCCAAACTGTAGGATTTTACTTCCAGTAAAGAACAAGATTTGCCCTGTACATTAACCAACAGAATATACAGGAAACACGATGGTGGTGGCACAAGTCAGTGGTCAAAACAAAGGCAACCTGCCCTCCCTTTCCCAGCTTACAAAGATGTCCTGTTTTCATGGCGCTGCTCATCAAAAGAACAAAAAGAAATAACTATTGAAAAAAGGACAAGTGTTTGAGGTTTTTTCCTCATATACTTATCTTCTAACTTTCAAAGAAGCTCTTAAAAGCATTAGTTTCAGCCATTCAAAAATGCATTTCCATTTATATGACATTGGCATCTACATTTAAATAACAAAGACAACAGCCAGGTCCTTCAGTAAGATCTGTCAAACTATATTCATTGCTTCCCTTAAAGATAAAATGAATTAACTCAAGTGAGACCAGCATGAAATCTTGCTCTTCGTTTAAAAAAACCCAACATTACGTTGTATGATGGCTTCATACATGACTTTTTCTGTAATTATGTAACCTAAATTAATTACAGAAGTACAAGTCCCAGGCACTTCAATGTTGCCATTTCACAAAAATGGAAGGTCAGAATTTTATTTTCCACTTTCTTACCAGTTTAAGGAAGTCAATTAATTTGTGGACATCCTCCCCTGTAGAAAGGTCCACAAAATCTTTCGGCAGTCGGTAACTCAGGTACGGACTAGGCTGGACAGTAACTTTACTGTTCGTGCAACGGAAAACTGGATAGTCCTTTGGAAAAGACATTGGATAAAACAAGAACAGTGGACATGAATAAAGCTTGCAACGTTTCTTGAACTCCTCCGTGCGATTGTCTGAGTCACTTTGCCAGTGAGTTTATCTGGCATTAATTCAACTAAACCTGCGCTTTCTACAAATGCTAGTTTTCTTATTAAAAACTCTGTGCAATTAAGAGGAAAAGTTAAAACATTAATAACAGTCAAATACAGGCATTTATTCCCTCATTTTAAAGTTTCTACAATGTATCAATTATTAATGCATTTAATATACACATGCTTATAACAGTGCTGTAATAATGGACCTGTAACGAACTTCGGGCAACAGTATCTACATAAATACGTGGATAAATAAAATCTTCACGACTGAATCACTAAACTTGCTTCACAGTTTCCGTGGTTAAACCCATGTTTGCAAACATAACCTTACTGGAACTGTGATCTGAGCTTTCCAACTAATTTACTTACTGAAGGAAAAAATACCTCTGTATGTGATCCCAAACTATCTCTAAACGCTCAGCTGTAGCAACAGGTTTGGGGTAACTTGAACTGAAAATTATATCAACACACTGATGCGAAACGTAATTGCCCAATATATGGCAATAAGCACCTTCATTTTAAAGACAGAAGTTCAGTAACTTCACACCAGATTCTGTGATCGGATGTAAGCTGAAGCATGAAGACAAACCATTCTACTTTTCACCCACACTTACACCAGAGAAAACTGCATAAAGCACCTGGCGCTCAGAAAAAGAAGTCCTCCAAACAAAACACAGGCGTCCCATGGACAACTCAAGAATTGGGAGTATGTTTTAACACAAGAGACACAGCTCTTAGCAGTATGTATCGTTGAATGGGCTTTCACACAGCCATAGCCATGGCGAGATTAATAGAAAACAGCGTGAATGACGGCCTGCAGAGTGGTGTATTTCCCTTGCAGTATGTTATGAAAATGGCAACAGAACTGAAGCAAAGCTCAAATGTTAAAATTGGCTTAAAGTATGTCCTTTCAGTTACCTCTTAATGCAGTTTAACAGCTAGAAAATAAAGAAAAGCCCATGCTACCTGACTAGCCATCCCTCTTCAGACAACTACCAAGCGTTTCCCAAGATCAAGTAACATGCTACTTTATACCTTCTACCCCAGGTGTCCAAGGACTCCTTAAGATGTGAGGACTTGGCCTCAAGCATACAGTGGAAAAAAAAGCTGGAGGCCGTACAAATGAAGACTATTCCTCCCTTTCTGAATTAACAGGAAGTGATTTGTTTTTATGGAGGCAATGCAGCTTGTAAGAGGGATAGAGAAGCCCTACACTGCAAGTCCAGGGAGTTCAACCAGAGGACAAGGCTTCCCTGAGGGTATTCGATATGAGGAAGAGACAGAAGTTAAGCTGATTTTTACCTCCCCCCAAACACATAACTGGAGCGCTGGGAAACTGTGTAACAGATACCAGAAACAAAGCAGGACCTAGAGTGATTAAACAGAAAAGTAACCAATTTTAAGAGAAATTGAGAAAGAGCAATGAAACTGCGTAACAGGAAGTTTCAGGGCATCTCCTGTGCAATGTGGTCAAAGCTGTCACACGGGCTGGTGCTATTTGAGCTAAAAATTCCCTTGCAGGCATCTAAAACTAGCATGCCATACTTGTTAACTACTGTCTAATAAGGTAGATTCTACTTACAAAGAGCTTACGTTTCATGAGTTAAGCACCTCCATTTACTTCAGCAACATTCACACACAATTTGAGTATAACAAAGAAAGAAGGAAAACAAAGAATAAAGCCCGTAAGGCCTGTAGGATTTGCTAGGCAGCCACCCTCACTGCAGGGCTGTACCTGCTCTGTTGCTCCCCCTTCACCCTGGTCTCCTTTCAAGTTTTTCCCAGAGGTCAGTTCTTCCCACGTGAACAGCAGGGAGTCTGTTACTTCACCAAACGGGTTAAAATCTATCAACCAAACCTTCCCCTGCAATGGAATGATGGAAGAATTAAAACAAGCCACAGATTAAAACAACAAAAAACCTCAGAATACACATATGTAGTATGCTTGGTCTTTAGATAAGATGACATCAAAATTTAAATCACCTGGTTTTAAGCACTTTAAACATTCTAACAGCCTCTACGTTAGACACAGTTTTAAAACACAGCAAGCTATCGCTATTTTTTTTTTAAAAAAAACAGAAGATCAGACCGAGCTCAAATAAACTGAATTCAGTTCTAAGCAAGGTGCTTTTGGTTGAGATCACAAAAGTTCTGTCTCATCCTCATGGTCCTCCAAGATGCATGGTCCTCCAGACAGCATGAACAAGGAACGGAAAGAACAAAGAAACAAAACCCAAACAAACAAAACACCAAGATGGACTGTGCCTTCCATCAAAAGCCACCTCATCACCGCTGTACATTCAGCAGGCTACAAGAATCGCTATTCTTGTCTCAGAAGGGATGCTAAAAAACATAGAGCAGGGGCTGCAAAATGCTAGTGGAGATGATGAAAGCTGAAGGGTGCTGCACAGATAGAGGTAAATAAAGGATAACCCAAAGGCACTTTAATACAGTCATTACTTGTAGTCCAGACCAGTTTCTGCTGCCTCACCTTAACCCATTTGTGTTACAAACAGTTCTGGTAGGCCTCTTTTACAACTGAAAAATGAAAGCAGAGAGACTAATATTAAACGTAACAGAGACGTCTGCAGAGGAGCAAGAAATGGTTTGCATGTCTTGAGTCATCTCAAAACACAACCCCCAGCACAGAACAATCTTTTTTTATCCATGAAACCGTCATCTGTCCTAATAAAACAAAATATTCCAATAAATTATAATGCAATATGACTACAACTGCTAGTAAGAATTTGCAAAACAAGGATTGCATCTAGAAGAAATCAGATCTATCAAATATGGAAAGAAAAACGTTGCTGTAACATAAGCAGAAGTGAAGGGGTTTATTATGTTTATTCAAGATATTGGAATTGGAAACCAAACCTGAAGATTGTGTAGCTATTAAAAACTTACTTTGCTTTCTCTTTCTTTCCCTCCTTCCTGAAGGATCTTCTTTCTTTAAAAAAAAATCTTCCCTATCTTGATACAGCAGCAAATATCTTCAATGATTTACACTACAGCCATCTGGTTTCTAACCTACAAAGATGCTTGTGAAGCCTTCAGTCACAGCGGACCATGGAGGCTTCCTCTGTGACTGCCTCAGCCACCCCAACGTGCTACAGAACAGGAAGCGTGTGGAACCCCATACAACAGAGAACAGAAGTGCTCTGGCTGCTCCGTTATCACCCCCTGCGAGTGCCTCATGCACTGGTGGGGGTAGTCCCAGCACGGATAAAACCAGTGATGTTACTTGTCAACTGGAATGAAGCAAACACCCCAATTGGTGACTGTGTGGTTCACACGAGCTTTCACAGGGGCAGATTCAGGGGTACAGCTCTCACAACGCACCACGACAGCGGCACCGAAACCAGACGTCTACAAAAGAAACCATGAATTGTGGGGACGCAGACCTGAGTGGTTTCTTACTTGCCTCAGAAAGGTGAAGAAGCATGAATCTGCACGACCAAGTTGCAACACCTCTGCACTAGTATTGACACCATCAGGGCAGAGAGTGAACAGGGACAAGCTCTGCTATCATTTTCCATCCCCGTTCCTCTTCAAAAGGCACTCGTTGTAAGTGATGTTTTACTTTTGCTAATGGGGACATCTTGTCAGCTCCAAGGTAGCAGAAGGAGGAATCTCTAATTTTAGGTTCATTCTATCACACTAGAAAAAACAAGCTAATGAACCAATTTAATCACAGACAGAAGCCATGGCTGGCAACGTTCGTTCAGTAGTTCAGAGAATTCTTCCTTGCATTAGAAATTTTTATACTTAATAAAGGACTGCACTAGGAAAGGCTTTCACAGAGGCTCCTCCTCACCCCCAAAACAAGAAACACAGCTTTTTCATAGGAACTCAAGAATGTTTCTCTAGAGAAGAAATGCACCCTGGAAAAACTGAAAATTGGGTTTGAGACCACTGGAAGTGAACCTGTGTTTTTGTGAGCACCCAGCAGTATTTCTGCATCCCTGCAGACAGCAGCACACTGTCTACAACACCAGCTGTTGCCTTGAGATGGTCTTAAATCTGCACTGAGCTTTAGTAGCTGCAAATTGATGGGAAGTGGCAAAATGAACCAAATAGCCTTTTCAGGGCTTGTTAAAGGGAGCATATATAACTGGTTCAGTGACCAAACTGTCTTGACTTAAGATTAAATGCTCTTTCAAGTCTTACATGCAATCTCATGATTTAAATGTAGTTTCAGATGGCTTGCACTGTGTATCTAAAGAGCAGGAGTAAAGCTATTTATCTGCCACCTTCCTGGTTATTAGTGATCTTTGTCACATGAGAGCACTGAAATGCACAAGCCAGGAAAGCAAAGTTGTGCCTGTCCAAGGAGAAAAAAACCCCAACCTGTATTACATAATTTTTTTTTCCTCATCCTAAACCAGAAACCAATAGATTTACCGTATCATGTCAGCTTCACTCTTTGTTTTACTAAAGCATCCCTAAAGCAACATGCTGCTGAAAGGAAGTACCTATGACAAAGACTTAAAGGGAGTTAAAAGCTACATAAAACGCAAACTGAACAGTTACGTCTCCTTAACTCCAGCTGCACCTTCATGAACAATGACAATGCTCTTGAGGCAGAGACACAAGCACTAGTTTGCACCTTAACAAGAACATCTGTGGGCTAGCACTGGTCTGGAGCCACCCACCGCATTTCTTTGTCTTACCACAGCCTTGACTTAAACGTGGTAGCAAGTTGTTAACACATGGGAGATACAGAGAGCAACAGTAGAGCTCATTCTCAGGCTTGCAGCTGTTGTACAACTGTGAACTGCTTGCAACACCAAAAAACCAAAAGCCACCAAAAAGAAGTGGATCCAAATGAAAACAGGCTACCAGTCCTGCCACACAACCTCTTCAGGAGTAGGTTTCCAGACCAGCCAGCTTGGAAGACTGTATGGCAGCGTTTCTTCCGTAAGACGACCTGTCTGCAAAGTCAGGCGCTAGCTGAGATGAGCTTGGTGAAGAGCATGTACCAGGCAAGGCAGACACGTAAAAGCTTGTTCTCAACCAGGTCACTGCTGCTTCTGTGTCACCCTCCAGCTTGAGGAGCAGGACCTACTCCAGACAGTCTCTCAAGTAACTAAAGCAAGCACAGGGAGGGCGTTGCTCTTATTCACAACCGTATCAAAGAACAAGCTTCTCCAAGCTGAACACTTAGAGGTGAAAGAATTTAAAACAATGTCCAGCCACTGGACATTTCTCTCATTCTGTAGGTGAGGTTGCCATGCAACAGCCTGATGAGGAGCACAGGCTCTGGAAATTAATCACACTCTGCAATACTCAATATTCTTTTGCTGCCTGTAACTCACATGCAAAAGGAGTGATGAATAATACAGCTGCAAACCACAAAGGTATGTGTGAAGCGGGGAGGATCTGACACACAAAGGGCTCTCTGGCAGTTTACAAGACTTGAGGGTAGAAGGCACTGAGGGATATCTACAAACAGATATATTTTATCTTGACAGATGAAGAAACACTGCTCATTTGAGATCTCACAGGCTGAAAACTTCTACTTAAATACTCTGTCTTCATGCCTCAGTTGTGAGGCAGAGCACCTGTCCTGGTTTTGTCAGGGACAGAGTTAATTTTCTTCCCAGTAGCTGGTACAGTGCTGTATTTCAGATTTAGTGTGAGAATAATGTTGATAACACACAGAAGGTTTACTTGTTGCTAAGTAGCAGTTATCCTAAAACACGGATTTTTCAGTTTCCTGTGCTCTGCAAAAAGCTGGCAGGCTGGGGTGGGGGCAGGGGGCATGGCTAGTTCAGCTGGCCCAAACTAGCCAAAGGGATATTCCATACCACAGAATATATATAAACTCAGTGTATCACTGGGAGGAGTTGGCCAGGAGGGTCCTACCACTGCTGGGGGACTGGCTGGTCATCAGTCAGTGGGCGGTGAGCAATGGCATTATGCATCACTCACCTTTTCTTGGGTTTTCTCTCTCTTTTTGTTACCTTACTTTGAATTACAGTTGTCATTATAATATTTTCCTTTATTTCAACTATTAAACTGCTATCCCAACCCACAAGGTTTATTTCTTCCCCACAGCCCACCCCCCGACTCTCCTCCCCAACCCACCAGGATTGTCCAATTTAAGAGGCATTTGGACAATGCCCTTGATAACGTGCTTCCATTCTTGGTCACCCCTGAACTTGTCAGGCAGTTGGACTAAATGATCACTGTGGGTCCTTTCCAACTGAAATATTCTGTTCTATTCCATTCTAAATTATTTCAGCAAAGACTCTCGGTGTCATAATGAAAACTAAACTGCCTCCAGTAGATTCACAGAACTGACAGAACTGCAGCTGAAGCCAAAGCTACATGCTTTAAGAGAGACTACTCTGAAGGTGTTTACTAAACAAATACATCACTGGCACAGACCTACTTACACCCTAATCCTATTATTCTCCTACTGTAGACAGTGTCTAACATAGAAAAAGACCTGGGAAACAGAATGATAACACTGAGTACTTGGTTTTTTGGGTTTGTTTGTTTTGTTGGGGTCTTTGTTTGTTTGTTTTCCAGGACCACTTCTGGGAAAATCAAGCTACTATTTGCTTCATTTCAGGAAGAGTTTCCACAGAATAAACAATTATATACAACCTGTTGTTCACTTACCCTGCTGTCTCGGTACACATCAAAAACAACTGAAAAGGAGAAAAAAATACATTAATCTTAAATGATATATCCTTTCACAGAAGATGTCAACAGCACAGTCTGTAAAGTCAGAGCGTCTGCAAAACTGCAAGCCAGAATAAGGTTCATTTCCAAGAGGAAGCTGAAACAGAACTGCTGTTAAATGCACTGAGATCGGCTGCCGGGTTCTTCCGTTTAATGCTGGTTCTTCCATTTAATGCTGGTTCTTCTGATGATTCTTCCCCACCAATGAAGAACACTTGATAAACTCATAGCCCAAAGCTACGACATTACTGCTTTTGGCTTACAGCAGAAGAGGAGATTGCAAGGAAGGATCGGCTCCACTGTGCAAGACACTGCACAAATATTTAACAGGAGAAAGTTCCTGCTTGACAGAGATTAGGGCCTCAGCAGATAACAAGACAAACAGGTTGTAGGCACAAAGGGGTCGGTGGGTGTGCTGAGGAGGCGGCGGCAGTGAAATGTCTGTTTGCTGTAACCCAGAGCAGCTACAGCACACCTACAGATTATCAACAGCTCTTTCAAACAGACTCTTCCCTACTCGGGGACTGCTGCAAAGCTCCACTGCTGTCCCTCCCCTTGACTTTATTAAGCGTGAATCTTTGTACATGCATCTTTCTATTAGCTTCTGCTCTGCACGGTTAAACAAATCTTTGTCTTTCCGTTCAGCTAGGGAAATCGATAGATAAGCACTCAGGCGTGATTTCATGCAGAACTTGTACCAGTTTAGCAGAAAGAAAGAAAGCCTGATTTAGGAAAGCCTCAGACAATGCTGTACTGACACTTCTTTCACTAATAAGGAAGGGAATATTTCAGCTAAGAGATTTCCCAATACATGTGGGATAAACTGAACTCAGGATATGACCGAGGAACACTCGAGCCTCTGCAGCTACTCAGGAAGCTGCCCGTCAGCAAGCGGGAGGTTGATGGATCACATTCATGCGTGGTGTAGAGCTACTCAGCAGCTTAATCTAACGTCGCACGCAAAGTTGGCTGGGCTAAGGGCAAACCACGACCCAACAGCACCAAAGCCAGTTACGTGAAACTGGTTTTGACCAAATAGCCTAAAAATCCACACAGCCTTTTGCATAAGCTCAGTTACGTCAATTTAAAATGTCACTCGGGAATGAAGTGCTGTATTTTCTCAAGAAAAAAAGCTAAATAAGTCATCAATGCAAGGAGAAGCACAACAACCCCAGATTTCTTCTCCAGCCATTTGACTGAACTTCTTGTCTGTACTGTGTACTCTCATTAGTCATATTTCATTAATGGAAAACTTGCGTCTAAGCTTTATTACAAAATGATGCCTGTCACCTTAAAGCCAGCCTGTAGCAATCATTTGGACTAATGGCATTTAGTGGGATTTACATCCCCGTCAAGACTGACTGCACATCGGTGACTGTTCTGTGACACTGTCAAACACTGAACAGAGGAGAAAACCTGAACTGTTCCCTCTTCTTAGGGACGACCTCAGAGAGGATTGTCATGTACCAGCAAGACAGTAGTAATACTTGAACAGCAAATGCATCGCTCTCTACAATTACCTGAAAGAAGGTTGTAGCGAGGTGGGGGACAGTCTCTCCTCCCATGTAGTAAGTAACAAGACAAGAGGAAACGGCCTCAAGTTGCACCAGGGGAGAATTAGGTGGGACACTAAGAAATTTTTTTTTTTTACATAAAGGGTTGTCAAATCATTTGAACAGGCTGCCCAGGAAGGTTGTTGTAGATGTGGTGCTGAGGAACATGGTTTAGGGATCCTGACAGTGCAAAGTGAACAGTTGGACTCAATGATCTTAAGGCTCTCTTCCAATCAAACGATTCTGTGCTCAAAATGGAGGGTAAGCGAAGGCTCAACTCTACAGTAAGTACCAGTATCTCCAGAACATTGTTCTTATGGGGCTCTTAGAAAAGGTATTCAGAAGGTCTTAACATAATTTGTAAGTATTTACAAAGCATTCACTCATCTGTAATCCTACTGCTCTGACTCTGCAATGCTTCAGCTGCTCTGACTCAAGTCTTCCATCCGGAGATGCTACCAGACTAACTCGAAAAAGCAGAGCAAACAGCATCAAAAGCCCCAACAAAACAAGAAGTCAGGAAAAAAGCTATAATACCTTTCCTTTTAAAAGCAAACAAAAAAGCGCACTCAGATTTTTACTGTTAACAACACATATGCCACCAGACATGGATCAAAGGATATGATGGGAGATGAACGAAGAGTGGTAAAAAAACAAGACAAAAACAGAAAGCATTTTCTGCAGATGGACAAGTCACCAGCCTTTAGTGCCTGACAACAAAAGGTCAACAAACCTTCATCCCAGCAGGTCACCCTGAAACCTCCTTTTCCCATAAGGTCACTCAGATGGCATAGTTTTATGTCCTTTACTCAGAGTGACACTTCAGACCTTTCTCCAGACAGCAGTTTCAGAGCCCAAATCTAGGCATCAATTTCCAAAAATAGTGCCCTGAATTCTTATCTATAAATTGTTGATATACCAGCTAAAATTACGTTGGAACACAGAGGGAAATTAAAAGACAGTAATCAGAATGTCAGATCTATACGACTGATCTTACTTCAAAACATGACGGCTACAGACTTATTAAATTAGCATAGTGATTTCCAGACTACTAGTCCTCTCCAAGCAGTGGTCCTTGAAAACTTCTCTGGACTGAAATAAAGGAACCCTGCAGAGTCAAGTTATTAAGGATTTTAATATAACACAGACTGGCATTAGAAGGCATCTTTTTCAGAAAGTCAGACAGGACAGATCTGTATGACTGCTTTGGTGGCTCAGCTAAATAATTAACTATGTTCAAAACTTACCTAAAGGTTGAGTATTCAAAGTTTTATATAAGATAAACAAACTGACAGACAATAGTTTGGCCTGAAGTTTGGCCCACGCCAGCCTCGATTTAAATTCCCTCATCATATTTTTCACCACTCCTGATCACCCATCACAACTGAACACTATTCAATTATCACTGAACCACGTCAGGAAACTACTTCCAATAAGATCTGCAAAAGACTCCACATTTGAAGACCAAGACAATTGACTTGTCTGGCTCAGGTGTATCAAGTACCCTGGCCTTTATTCAAAGGTTTCAGCAGCTAAACTGCTGTGCATTAATATTCTAGAAGAAATTATTATAACTTCTTGAAAAGAAACTTACAAATCACTTCTTCAAGGGATACATCAATAATTTAGCAGCAAACAACTGATGACACCTTTACAAAAAAATATTCTTGCTACTGAATACCTTTTGTTAAGCATTTCCTACCTCACTTCTCAGGTTTAGAACTTTAAGTAAGAACAAGTACAAGGAGAAAAAGCCTTTAAAAAAAAAAGTCATTATGCCTTCTGAAGGGAACTTTTACTCATTTGTTCTGTTTTTTCTGGAAAGCTCCAACCTACTCCTTCAGGGGTTTTTTTTGTTCCAAATTTTATAGTAATTCAAAAACTAGAGCTGTAACCCTCCCAAATTAAAAAGAACCAAGCCCTGTGAAACCAATAGCTAGGAGGCGAGAGGTGCAGATCCACAGACTTAAAGTGTCTGGATGCCATTATTTATAGAAAAACACCCATTTTTCCACTGATCTCCAGCAGCAAACTGGAATTTTGCACAGTGCAACTCGGTGTGCTCTGGAGGAAGCGAGCCTGGCTCAGCAACAGCAAGGGGCAGGAGGACAGGTCTCATTTCTGTGAGTTTTCCCTGTGAGCCCTTTCACTCCCAAACCTCCCAGCACCCTGCAAAGGAACTTCAAAGAGATAGACCCTTCACTTTTGTTTTTAAGTCTTTGTAACTATGCGTGCACTACGTATTTAAACCTCCATAAACACCCTCCTTCCCTCGCCCACGCTCTCCTTGTTAATTGAAGTCTTAAGATACTTACAGTCTTCATCCAAGAATTTATACTGGATGTGCTTCTTGAAAAACTCCTGTATTGATCTACAGATCTCCTCATGTTGCTTAGAGATATGATCGTAGTATTGAGTGTAGTCCCTCTGTGATATACCTGTCAATGATTGGAGCTGGTTATGAAGAGTTTTAGGCATTCAAAAACACCCAAGCGGACTAAACATGGTTAGCAGAGGCACGCATGTCATATAATCACTATTTCAGAAGACAGGGTCCTCCCAAGTTTCAACCACTACCAATGACTTCATTTGGCTTTATCCACCTGGACTTAAAGCAATTTCATCAGCAATCTTGATCAGTTCTGCCCTGCATTTTCTGAACCTCATTCTACATGTACACTCTTTGACCACTTTTAAGTGAATTTCATGAGGAAGCTTTGCCTACATTCAAGTTTCCAGTTCCTGTCATTTCCTTTCAGTTTTATTTCCCCTGATTACTCTGGTGAAAAATCTTTTCTGTTCTGCATGTCAGATGCAGGGACCAGAATTTGGAACTATGAAGGGAGAGGAATAAAGGCCAAGACTGCACATTAGGGAAGATGATAGATCCTAATGTACCATACAGATTCTCATTTAGCCTATTTTTTTAAGCGTGGGATAATGTGTACCTGTTTGATAAGGCACTACAGGTGAAATGTCAAATCCTAAAATCAACGAGGCGGCATAAAGTCTGGTTCCTTTTTTCTTCTATTTGCCCCCTTTGAGGGCTGTTTTGCATACCCAACATTAGATAAACCATCAGAGCTATGTCACAAGCCCTTCATTTCAGAAATTTGTTTGCCTACAAAACAATAGTTGAAGCTGACATCAGCAGGATTATACACTGGCACGCATCTTAAATGACTCGAGTTCTCATACAGGATGTGTCAGCATCAGCCACTGCAATACACTGCTGGACAAATGTCAAATCAGGAGCTGCCCCACCAATGCAGACTGAATAATTCATGCAATTTAGGGGAAGAAAAAACCAAAATCCCCCAAGAAAGATGTATCAGTGATACATCAATAGCAATTGGCTATTTTAACCACAATCAAAACACAGAGATTTACTGTAAGACAATGCCGACTTCCTCCACAAACGTGCTCTTTAAAAAAAAAAAAGCATATAAAAATTTATGATGTCAGTGGAACTTTGAATTATTAATACCAGTGCAAAGCGTAACTCAGGTCTAAAAACAAAAACCGAGAGATGGTGCCATCTCATCTCAGGGGATGCAGACAAGTAACTGGAAAAACCATTCACTACACTGTGCAAGTATCACTCTTTAGTTTGACTGACAGGCTTATTCATTTTAAGAGCATGGGAACATAATGTGAAAAATCTTGGAACTGCCTTCAGAAATGCAGCTGGAGTGCTAGCTAAAAACCACCCATACTGGTAAATCTACTGGGTTTCAAAATCTAGTAGTGAAAAGGAGTGTTTAATTAGCCAGCATACAAATGCTTGGAGGTATTTGAAAATAAATCTCACTAGACAAATATTCTATAATAAATACATGTTTGAGAGGTTTTACAGTGATGCAGTGTCCAGCAGCACACAACAGGACAGGACTCAGCTCTTCCCCCTTCAGAAAGCTCTGTCAGCAGCCATTAAGCAATACCAGCTTAATGGAGAATCTCTGATATTAGCAAAATAAACTCTGTTACAGAGAACTGTAATAAAACCTGCAACTGGCACAAATGGGAAGATGAGCGTGGAAGCACCAGAAGGAACAGCGAAATCAAAGGGCTGTGAGAATGGTATGTGTTGTCAGCACCTAGATTGGCACATCCCAAAACATCAATGTGCAGCTCCACAGGACACCCAGATCAGGAAACAAAGAACAGGGAGTACGTTCCTAATGATTCACAGAGGTGGGATGGGATGGAGAGACAAATTGCTGACAGCTCCTAACAGGTACAAGAAGGCACATCCAAAACAAGCACATAGTCACCATGCTGGGAAGAAGCCAGAAGAAACAAGGACTCGATAGCTAATATACCTTCACCTACATATCATCACAAGGAATCCTGGACAGACCACTTGCACATGTTTGTCTTTGTGCTTGTGAATATGTAGGTATGAGACAGAAAAAATGAGCAACCTTGGTTTAGTTTTAAAGCAAAAAAAAAAAATAAAAATAAAAAAAAAAATCACCTTCTTTGCTATAAAGTCTGGATTAGAGCTTTGCTACATCACTGCTGTAACACTTCCTTGTCAGAAGCTTAGGCAGAATGACTCAATTTAGTTAAAGACGAACATGCACCAGTCCTATGTTATTTCCATTTCTGTTCATCTTCAAAAATTCCATGGCATACCTCACCGAAACCAAATTCAAACTCCAGAATAGTATTTTGCCTGAAGTGAAACCCCTCAGTTCAAGCACCTCTATGTGCACTAGATGTCTAAGCTCCTGTTATAGTCAGCATAGAATAGTCAACACATCTAGACGATTATAATTCAGATAAATTTCCCTTAGAGCTGCCTAAAATCTCTGCTGCAGCACAATCTGCCTGTCCTCCAGCTGTCACAGGTCTCCTGGTAGCTCTTTGCACACTGCGGATACCTTTGCTATTAAATGTAAAATGTTTCAAGTGGCATTGAAGTTTTTGAACCAGTTTTTCTGACTTGGCTGCACTCAATATCATAGGAGCTCAGACGCTTCGTACACCAGTGGTCATCCTGTGACCTCCGCAGCTTTCTGTGTATGTGGTCATGTTTTATCAGCGTAACACCAGCTGTCTCTGTGTTCATTCTGCAAGCTGGCTACGATGCCATTGACTCCTTGATATAAAAGTTACAAAACAGCCTTGGGGTGAAGTTTCTGAGATAGCAGTTAGAACTAAGAACATTCCCACTGTCGTACTGAGCACGCTGTGCCATCAGACTTTCAAATACAGTGGAAAGAGAAATGTGACACACAACATTTTAAATTACAGAAAGAAGAAAATATTGATTCCAGAAATTAGGTGTGATAAGAAAGAACTGTCTTCCGATTTAGCTCTGCTTCAAGGAATCAGAGAAACTCCTCAGCTCTTCACTTAATTATTTTATCTTTAAGAAAATTCTTACCTATAAGTTCGTTTTCCTTGACAAAGCACCTGAATTCCGCACCAGGGATTAGTTCACACCATTTGCGAAGAACAAGCTGTAGAAGAAAAACAAGTACAGTTCCAGAAAGGTAACAGGTAATTTTCTGCCAGAAAGTCTACCTTCTAGATCTACTGTTTTGCTGCAATGCTAAGGTGACCTCTGAAGTTATTCCTGATACAGGGAAACAAAACAATCTTCACCTGCAGTTCACTTCATCTTAGCAAATAACTTCAAAGCAATTAGACTTACTATTAATTTCACAGAATGCTTTCGGCTGGAAGGCACCTTTAAAGACCACCTAGTCCAAACTGGCTTAAAGACCACCTAGTCCAAACTGGCTTAAAGACCACCTAGTCCAAACTGGCTTAAAGACCACCTAGTCCAAACTGGCTTAAAGTAGGAAGGTTCAGACTGGATATAGGAAGAAACCTTTCCACCATGAGGACTGTAAGCATTGTAAGCTCCCTCACAGAGTCTGCACAGCCTCCATCCACTGATGTTTTCAGATCAGATTTGATAAAATGCCAAGCAACCCAATTTGATCGTATCACTTACCGGGCCCCTTCCCACCTTAATTATCTTACGCTCCTCAACTTTGTACGGTATTTGTAACTGTGAAATTATTTATGAAACAACTTCAAAGTTACATTAACCACAAAGCATAGAAAACAAAAAACCCTGCTGCACAACAAATCTGTCACGGAATTGGCAGAAAGTTGCTCCCTAGTCAAAAGAGATGATGAGCAGAATTAAATTTAACCAAATCACCCTCTATTCTGGTATACACCCAAGCAGAATTCTGTGACGTCTTTGAAGACGCAAACCAGTTAAAATAAGGACACAGGATAGAAATAGTAACCAAACTATTCTAGTCAATAGGACAGACTGCCTGGTAATTAAAGCACATCTCTGGCACTTCCTCAAGTTTCTGCATTTCCTAAGCTGAAGTACTCAGATGGATCCAGTATTTTGAAGGCCTCAATTACTGGATACTGGAAACTCCCAACACCTATCAACTGCAGTAGAAAAACCTCAGTAATAAATGGTGACATTCCTAACTACAGTATAATCACGAAACTCTCTGTCCCAACTTTGAGATGTCCTGTATATTTAAAGCACATTAGATAGTGCTTTAAAAACAAAGCCAAACAGGGTTCATTTACTCTTCTAAAGCTGTTTAAGCTCATAGGATGATGACAAATGCTAGATTTACATAAAAATTATCATTAAAGACTAGATGCCATCGTAAAAGGAATATCTCCACAGGAACAGTTAGTATCTATTGTTAATATCTATGTTGCTAGCACCACATTTTAATCTGGTAACAAAGATATGAAACAAGATATGATAGCCCAGTTCAGGATGTCCCCAGCCACCACAGCTATCTTCTCTCTTGGTAACCTCAGCTATGATATTCACAAGCAGCACACCATCAGGAACATCTGACTTTAAGCTACTGAACTTGTCCTGCCTGGCAAAACCTGACAGACATGAGAGGAAATTGCAAGGAAACTTCAAAACTTGGAACTCTAGTTCATCTGATCTGTAATGAAATGAACTCCTTATAGCGCTTAACCAGACTTCTCCACATTGCCTAAGCAACACAATTAAACCAAACAAAACAAACTTTATGGGCGCATACCCAAGCACAAATGGCACCCTGCCCGTAAGCACCTCGTTTACATTACCCAGAAATCATGCAGTGTCCTACCTTGTAATCCAAGGAAGGATCAGGGGAATCATCAGTACAGTGAATAAATCTGGAAAAGTAAGGCACAGGCATCAAAATCTGCTTTTACTTACAAGATTTCAGCCACAGTGAGAAAAATAACCCCAAACTGTGAATCACAACAACTACTGTGAAATTACCTCCAAGACCTACAAACCAAGCAAATTCAATATATCAAAGCCAAACCGTCTTTTGACAACTCTAAAGGGAAAAAAAGGAAGAAGAAAGAAAAAAATCACAAAGAGCCAGATAAACTTGAGCAATGTAATCTAGTTTCATTGCAGCATGTTTTCCCTAGTACTTTTAATGTTTAGCTTCCTAAACCACACAACAGAGATACATCAACATGCCTTGCAGCAGTTCATTTCCATGAATACGGGATGCAAAACAGCGCTGTGATTCCACAGCACAGTATCTTTCTAAATTAAGAGCCTTAAGAAATACTCTTACAAATCTCTTGAGAGGGGGAATAAACAAAACTATTTCCATAACTGCAAGCAGATGTCAAGGTCTTGTCTCCTGTGAGCAGCTGACTCTGTGTTGCCTTTCAGGAACAAAGAAGAATGAAGGCAGTTATACCCAAGCCAACTTCTACGGGCCTTTTTGACATTTTACAGCAAACCCTGCAATAAATCCTGTAACTTTCCAAGGGAATTAGCAAAAGAACATGCATTTTCCTTCCAAGTGTATTCCCTGACCTTACTGGCAACAAATTACTTTGATGCAGAGAACTGTGTAAAGGGTCGCTGCTGAGCAACAGTCTTAAATGGCCACATTTATAGTATCTGCCTTTGGCACGGAACTTAAAGAAGCAATTCAGAAGTTTAACATCTCTAATATAAGCATTGAATTTGTAAGACATGGCTGCCCAGCCTTCAGTTTGCAGCGAAGAGCTATTCTAAGAGTTCATTCAGTATGCTGCCAGCAGAAATACATTTCACACATTTTAGTTTAGACTTTAATATCCACTACACGCAGAAAATAGGGGCGATAGCAGGCACTGCTTTCCAACAGTACTGTAATCAAACAGATCATATGTATTTGCAAGCCTATGTAAATAGATAAGATCCTTCCACTAGTTTATATTCCCTGCAACTTAAGATCTGTCCAGGCAATAGAAACAAACTCATGAGAGCCTGCAGCTTTGCTAGACTCAAAATTCTTCCCTTACCAGCACGTATGTCAACCATGCTCAAGAAAATATCCGCCCCCCACCCCAAACCAATCATAAACTATATATAAAAAAGGCAGCTGAAGTGTAGCACGTGGAGTTTTACAGTCCCTGCATCCTAGGACCTGTATTACCTCTCACAGATTTCCGTATCTGAGATCAGGGTACCTGCAATCTGCTTCATTCCAGTAACATGCAGTCTTTCCCAGCAGTCAAAAAACAATCAAAATTGTCCCCTGCTCAACCCTCAAATATTTTGGGTGAGAGCTCTGTGGGGAAAGATACTTCCGCTTTCCTTGTAAGTCAGAAAATTAAATCCTTGGTTGCCAGCAGCCAAATCAAGCAAACAGGCCAAATGATGAATATAGACAAAAATACTGCAAGATGCATTAATGCTATTTTTCTTGAGCGTTAATGACACAGGATCAAGTACAAATGAGGAAAAAATGGGATAATGCAGCAAAGGTCAAAATAACCTCAGAATTTTGTAGTCTTGCTTTCCTTCTAAATAGTACTGTGAGTTTTTGTCAACAAAAGGACAATACTACCACCCCTTTTTGAAGGGTAAATTTTGGGCAACTTGATGTAGTTACCACTTTATATTTTTTACCAACTTCTGTAGCATTAACTGCTCAGACCCAGCTGAATTTGTCTATTACATACAGCGTTTTGATCCCAAGAGGCAGAGGGCTAAGCAGGGATTCTTAAACCCACACTGTATTCAGGTTTGGAGGTACTCGAAAGATCAATCTTCAGGAACCCAAAACTGAGACATATGTGTGCCCTCTTTTCTGAAGTCTTTGGACATTGTCATTTTGAATACTGCTAAGGGGGAAGGAATTAAACTCTGCTGCTTATAGCCCTTGTGCTGTGGTCAACAGCTTGTTTAAAGATACGTGTTTAGATGTCAAGAAGAGAAGAATCAAGGTCTCTCTGCACACAGCAGCTGTATGTTAATCTCCAAATGCCTATACATGATGACAGGACACAATATATAATCAGTTTTGAACACTGAGAAAAGCAATTTAAGAAGGTTTGAAGACCTCTAGTATCTATCCTGCTAAGAGAGCCCTGAACACATTTGCAAATCACTGAGATTATAATAAACATGAATGAGAATTGTCAAAGTTATTCTGTACCTGACAGTTACCCTGCTATCATCTCATTGCAAAACCTTAATTTAAAAAAGAAAAAAAATATCAAGGAGAAAATTCTAACAGCCTTTGAACTGCAACTTTGTTTCTTGAATATTGAACTTTGCTGGAACTTTAAAGACTAGAAGAAACATATACCATTCAAAAGGGGATCTTGTACTATACTGTAAATTGCTAGGAAAAATGGGATGTGAGTAAAACATCAATATAAAAACAAAAACAAACCCCAAAGGCCTCATTTAGCACATCCTCTCATGTGGAACTGTCTACCTCAAAACCGGCTATACTAAAGTCTAACCCAACAGCTACCACTCTTGCAAAAAGGAATCCTGAGTGCCAAGTCACATCGTTACAGGCCAACACTGCCTCCTATGTTCCGTTCAGAGAACACGGGCCGCTGTTCCTGCACATCGCAGAAAAGCATCCATCTCTTTATAATTTGCAATTCAGTATTTAGAAACACTAGGTCTGGCATCCAAAACGTAGTCTGAATGCAAGCTTAAAAACAAAAAGGCTTGAAACTTCTGCTGGGTTTTAAAGTTAAACAATGTGCTTCAGAGCCCGGTGGACTAAACCTCACTCGAGAGCAGACCTCCCCATTGTACTTAGAAACAGGCACTTCAATTTTAACTAAGTCCTCTTGTAAACACCTGAATAAAATAAAAATTTGCATCTCCCCTCACGTTCCTTTGTATCTTGCACATTAATACATTTGGAAACTTCTCCTTGGCCCAGTGGGAACTGTTTCATCTGCTCCATTAATCTTGTAGGTGTTTCTTAACTATTAGATGTGGCATAGATGGTCCCCCCATTCTGTTTCCAGGGCTTAGGTAGGGTTTAGTGGCTACTTGGAGACTCTTTACTTCACCTGTCTAACCAACTTCTCCAAAAGTTTTCAGGAATAAACTGGAAGTAACAGGTCCACAGCACCAGCTGGTCCAATAAAATACTAAGAGTCAATTTACAACATTGCATTAATGCCGTATTTGTTGAACAGTTTGTATTCAAGTGTTGCAGAGATGTAGTTTTCTTGGAACTTGAGACAGTTGAGAATCAGAGCAAGGGCAGTTCCCGGACCTGAGCAATGTATAGATCGATACCAGAAAGGCAGGTAGGAAATGGGAGAGAAAGGAAGAGGCAAAGAAAGTGGTTTTCCTCAAGTCCCACATCCCTGGCAAAGCTGGACTAAGAAACAGATCTTTAAGCTGCCATTGCAAAGTCTTTTCCATGTTATGACCCATGAAGAGGATTAAGTTAATATAATTGAATAGGAAACAAACCAAACCAAAAAGTGTATGCAACATTTCAGCTGTAACTTCTGCAGGGCAAGAAACTTTTAGACCATATCGACTATTAATGAAAGAAGTAGAAATACACTCCATTTGTTCTCCCTCCAGGCAGCCCTTCCAAGGGATTTGGATGTATTATGTATCCGATTTTCATTTGCTCAGCACTTCAGGTTCTTGTGCCAGCTATATTTTTAATTTCTGCTTGCTAAGGACTAAGGCACTGGCAGCTAATCAATAGCATAATTAAGGAAGACCACAGTTCTGATTCAGCAGTAATCATTTCACTGTTTGGGTGGGGACATATTGTACAAGTAATGCAGTAATTTAGAAATGCCATGCACAGGCTGGACATTAAGATGTGCTTTAATCAAGTACAGCATATTCACAGAATAGAACATGCATAGATCCCAAAGCGATTTTACACAGTACACACGTCCCTCTAGTCGTAAGTACAGCTTCCATTTCAGTTTATGGAAACAACAAGGCTGCGCTGCCTGTATTAACTCTACCTTACCGAAACAACAGAGCCTGTTCTGACAAAAAAACCCATAACCCAAATTTACACCAAATTAGGTTAGACTTTATAGGAAGGGAAATAAAAATACAACCCCCTTCAAATTAACCTTACCCTTTAGATTAGATGATGATCCCACACTCGTGTCACAAGGTTTGCTTACTTAACATCCACTAGCTGAGCTGTGCTATCTGGCGGACTCCTGGAAAAGGAGTCTGAAAGGATTGGGCTAATGCAGATGGAGGGGCTGTCTTTCTGCTAGAGGTTATTCTCCCACAGCAGGATCAGTAGAGGAGAGTGTGCCTGCTACAGGCCTCTCAGCCACCACTGTCCAGTCTGGTGTGAATTTAAGGTGAAATTACTGATGGTTCTAGTTAACACCCATGCTGTGAAATCTCGCAACAGAGAAGTCAGAAAGCTTTCACTGCCTCTGCCATTAAGTCAGCACTGTCTGAGGAAGGCAAGGTGAGTAGCTGAGGCTCTAACTTCACCTGACACATGACAAAACCTGACAGAAAATGCACTAATTTCAGTCGTGGTGAAGGTGGTCAACGTCCACTACCATACCAATGGCATAACTAAGAGCACAAACACACACACATGCACAGAGCTGCCACGTCTTCTAAATCACATGGTGCTCACTAAATACCTGATTGTGTCCCAAACTCATTAGAAAGTGGCTGATGAAACAGGAATTCTCCAAGGAGCTCAGGGTATGTTTTGCTGAGTCTCTTTATACAAAAGAGTAGAATACAAAACCCATGTAATTTAACATTCACAAAGGAATGATAAAGTGTACAGCTCTTTTCAGAACCACAAGACTCAGTCCTGAAAGTAGTTACAACAATGAACACATTAAATTTTAGTGCTCAACTCTGAGCAAACTGTCCTCAAGACACCTGGCCAAGTCACCTAGTTGGGGAAACCATGAAAAAACCTCCTTGGTAAAGCACCAAAGTCCTCTGAGAATCACTACTGACTCATGTCTGAAATGTCCCTCACCCTTCAGTCTCTACGATTCCAGAATCATGAATTGTCAAGACTCACAATTGTTTCCTTAGTCCAACAGATTTTCTGTCTTCTCCCCTCCTTCTCAGTCTACTTCCCTGCACCTTATAATGATGGAAATGATACATAATATAAAAGCTGGCATCAGAATCGGACTGACAGCGTTGCCGGCACTCCATAAATGCACAGATAAGAGGAGGATGTTGCTATCTACCATTTTTTTAATGCACCAACAAATAGGGGGAAGCAAGTGCTATTAGAGTTGCAGGAATAAAAAAAGAAGGCAGTTGTACAACACTACTGCAACTGTTTCATGTTTTGAACAAGACAAATCTTATCGCGTCATAAGCTACTTAACACAGGACTACTATGCTTGGAAACCCTCTACAAAGCACCTAGAACAAGCCCTGCATTTGACTGAGTCTCCCAAATATTGCAGTAATATAAATAAGCATTGCATAATTACTGGAAAGCAATCTCTCAGTTATCAATTGCCCCTGTTCTTTGAAATTCTGCTTTTCTAAAAAAAAAAAAAAAAAGTAATAATAGTAACAAGAACAGTAATTTCCCTTAATTTTATTTTCTTTCAGAAAAGAGTTGTATTTTTAAACTGAGTGACATGAATCAGACACAGGTACTACAGCAGAATACTGTTCCTACACAATTTAGTACTCACTTCGTGTGAGCGGATAAACCCCAAGCACATCAGGTTTGTAATTTTATCCATAACTGTTATCCCTAATCACAGTTCCCAGAGTGCATTTTGTTCAAGAGCTACAAGAGCTCTAGGAATACACAGAAGTCTCAGGCATCTTCCAGGCAGCCACACAAACTTCAACAGCTTTAAAATTTGAAAGGGATGTGGTAAAGTCTTGCTGTATTATCATGAGAAGTGACAACAATAAGTAGGCAGCAGCAAGTAACTGCTAAGAGGGGTGGGAAGGAAAAAAGAACCCCAAGATTTGCTCTGGAGAGCCAGTCCATAAAAATGCCCTTAGTCCACAGTGTCATTTTGCATGCACTACTTTAAAATAATGTCTTCCTGTTTTGCTTTTCACTCATTTGCATATTAAGATTGAGATAATTAATCAAGAATAAAATGGCGGCTGTTCCTTTCTCGTTGATTGAAGCCAGGTAAACAATTCTGGTTTACTAGAAAAGACTCATTCATGGTAAGTAACAATAAAGATAGTTTGCCTTGCAATTCGCTGCCCTAAATTAAACCATTTATTTTTTCACAGTGAAGAGAGACAAAGGAGGAGGGAAGGGGTGGGGGAGCTTCAAAGAACAACTTATTACTGTACCTGAAACTTCTATCACTGCACCTGAACCATTTTTAATCATGAAGATGTATTTTTGTATCAGATGCTTATTGTAACGGCACAGTAAAGAGTAAGATCTTTCAAAAGGACTGCAAAGTTTCCCTCAGAGGGCTCGGGTTTTTTTAACTGGGTGTAAATAAGGTTGTCTGTAAGAAATCTACTTACGGCTGAGTGAGGTCACGAGTAATGAAGTCTGAACTCTTGAAGAGGAGGAAGATGTCACTGAGAGCTTTACATTTCAGAGAGCTGTTCATTGCTATCCAGTAGGCATCCTAAACAAAAAAGGAGATTATCCACAAACATGTCTTCACTAGCAGGAAGGAGTGCAAGCTGCACATCTATCTAAATGTTGTGCGACATTTGAAATACATGCAGGTAATTTCTTTTTTAGGAAAACTTCATTACCTGTTACAAGAGACACAATAGTTACTGCTTTTCTTATGGATATTCTACCAAAAGCAGAGCAAATCCATTAAAAAAACCTACGGTTTTGCCTTGCTGCTTCCAGGCACTTTTTGGAATGCTTGATTGAACACAGGTTTCCCTTGAGAACGTGACACAAAAACATGTGGGTGTGCCCATCCTCGAGTTACAGTCACAGTACCTCGAAATAACTAGGAAGAAGTTTATTGCTATTTTAAAAAATGGGGCGTTTTTACTCTTTATCCCAGGCAAAGTTTTCACCTAGTAGCCTAAATGAGAAGAGTCTGACCACCACACTGTCACCTGTGACAGGATACAGTGAACCAGCCAGTGTGCTGTTCCATACTTCACTGATACCTTGTCAATCACTTCTTCCTCATCAGAACCACCAGACTCTTCTACCTCCCAGTGAATGAAGATAAAACAAACAAACAGAAGTCCTTATCGTAACATCTGTTACCAGTTTGGGGAGTCAGCATTCTTACCCTTGGAGCACTCCAGTTAAGTTTAGGGAAAACGCTACCGCCCAAGGAACTTATTGCTTCTTGAACTTTAGCTGTGAACTCAGGAAATTCTGGTGCCTGAAGAACAAAACAACAAAAACACACATTTCAATGCATTTAATAGCGAAGCGTAGCCATCTTCTACTCACCAGTAGAAATACATATTGTAGAAGGAGAGAACGTGTCCAAAATCAGGAACCCAGAACCCCACAGAAATAATGCTTTTGTAGAAATAAACCACTGAAGAATCACCTCTTCCGTTCCTTCAGAGAAAATTGAAAATACGTTTCCTGTTCTCACTACCAGCAAGGATCCATGAACTTCATAATGTTCATCGTGAAAGCTGCAATAGCTGGTAATGGTGCAAGTCAAACAGCCAGACCTTAAATACATCCCTGTTGTTTTATAGCTGATAGTAGGTTATTATATACAAATAAGAGCCAATGAGATTTAAAAAGAAACAAACTTAGAAAAATAGCTTGTTTAGAATTAAGCATATCTTTAAGAAAATCTAAAAAACAAATACTGTAGCATGGTGTCAAAGTATTGACAGGTAGAAAGAGACCAGTTCTGTTTTGCAATAGTTCTGTGGTTGTATTTAGGAGCACAGCAAGAGAGCAAAGGTAAATAAATCAATTCACAGGCAAGCTGAGTGACAGCTCTAGTTTCTTCAAGTTTTAGTTTCACAAAACATTGTTAGTAACACTTTAACTAACCGGCTCTTAAATTAGGTCTTAAAGTAGCTTCTTAACAATATATTGCATCAAAACAGAGGATGCACTGCAAAGGTATGAGTTGGACTAGAGAACCTTGTCTTGAAAAGAATATTACCAACACTGCAAAGAAGACAGGGGAAAGAAAACCTCCTCAGACTATAAACTCCACTCTGAATGTGGGACAATAGAAAGAAAACAGCTTGCTGACCTTTAAAATAATACGGAAGGATTTCAGGCATATGTCAAAAAGATCTTTCATGTAACAGAATTATCTCACAGAGTATATATGAACACTATTTCTGCCTGAGCATTTCTAAACTTGGCCCAAAGATAACTTCTAGGCTAAAGCTAATTGATGTCTCTAAAACAAAGCCCTCACAGCCACGCAAATGATCAAAACAATATCATGCATTTTGGCATTTCTGCAGTGTCCCCAAATGCAGACGCTTAAAAACCCTCTCACATTTTAGTGCAGTGACTGAGACTGAACTTCAGACATTTGGAATCCTTCCTTAGCATGTCGTCATGGGAAACTACACTTGAAAAGTAAAAAGGCACTGCTCGTATTTTACTCTTTCTTTAGAGCTTCACTTGATTCCAAAAAGTGTTCCTGCATTCTGAGCCAATCCCCTCTCATTTTGACAGAAGTCAGGAGTCGTGCTATGGACATAACACCAACACACACTAAGCCTCCCTGGGGAAATGCTACCATCATGTCATTTGATTAAAATAAGTGAAGAAATAGGCACAGGAGGATAGCTCTAGGGCTGCATGAACAAGACATGCTCTAACATTTCCTAAATTCTGGATGCCTGACTTTGCAACCATCAATATTAATGCACTTTTTTTTTTTCCTATCATCCTGTATTCTTATTTTGCAGAATACGGAAGGGACAAGAGAAACAAGATCCACCTGACGACTCAGGCCAGTCATCAAAGCAGAATAATCACAACCTACCTTACTGCTCCCTGCACCAAGAGACCAGCACAGAACTGTAACCTGGGATTTATCATTAGTCAGACACGAATGCGCTGGGCTGACAGCGAACGCAGAACAGCAAGCTCCAGCCTGCCCCACTATTCTGTACTCATTACGTTCCCCAGTGTCTCCCTGTTCAGCTTCCACATCATTACTTGACCCATTCTCATCTCTTGCAGCAACTCCAGAATGCAGAAGGGTGAGGAGCTGCATCTACACAGACTGTTTCCTCAATCTCTTCATCACTGTCAAAGTGGTAACAGGCAACACTTGAAAGCACAGAAAACAATTTCCCCGTCACTCTCCGGCCTCCAAGCAGTTCTCAGGCAGAGAAAGCCTATTTGCTATGGATGGAGCCTTCAGAGCAATCATCTGCCAAACTTATGGGATGGTAAAGAGCACATTATGAAATTCTACTTTTAGAGTCTCTTTCTTTGACCAAATGTAGGTGTATTTTTATAGGAACCAGGGCACAAACCATATTCATTATTAATCAAAGTTCCAGGTTTGGTGAAAAAGCCCTGACAGTCTCTGAACAAGAGCCACCTTGGAGGTCAAAACACCCCTCCTCTTCCTCTATCCATGCTTTTATTGCTGAGCATGATGTTGTATGGTATCGAATATCCCTTAAGGAAATTTGGGTCAGCTATCCTAGCTCTGTCCCCTCTTCCTCTCTTATCTACCCCTAGCCTCAGGAGTGCTCCCTAGTGCTCGGGAGGGGCAGGGGCAGACTGGGAGAAGAGAAAGCCTTGACACCATGCAAGGATGGTTCAGCAACAGCCAAAAGTTAAGTCCCTCCCAGCCAACCCCAGTAAAATGCCGGCTGCAGAGCTGCAATCCACACAGAGACACAATGCTCAGCCAGCTAAACTGCACTCACTTGGCCAATACCCTTCTGATGGGTATCACACCCCCTGATTACACATTTCCTTACTGTGTTGTACATGATAATGAAACCTGAGTCAGAAGTCTGATACTGTTTCTTTAGCAACATTAACATGATCTTCACTAAAGCTAAGATGAATATCCAAATCCTTGTTCTCCATAAACTGCAATCTAAGGCATCCACTTTACCAAAGCTTAGATATTTGAACTGAAGCTATTACTGCAGGCAAATTTCGCAGGTATTAGTTTTAAAACCTAGGCTACAGATTTGTCTTGTTTGGTGCTAGCACACATGCAACACACAGCTGGACTGTGTTTACACTGCACCCAATTCAACACGAGCAACATGTCGAACATTGGGGAGCTAAGAGGAGTCAAGCAATAGTACCAACAGCAGACAAGCTACACAAGCATGCTAACTCTGACAACAACAGAGCAACAGCAAGTTTCAAAAAAGATGTAAAAAAAGGTCAAGGAAGCCTGGTTCATATCCATCATGATCCTGATTCTAAGCCAGGCACTATGCAAGGAGAGCATAAAGACAGGAAGAGGAAAAAAAACACCCAACATGAGAGAAAGAAATGTATTCAGGAGGAAATAATGGCATGGGCGTAAGAGAAGAGCTGTGAAAATTGAGCTGCAGGGGCTTCATTTCTTCTGCATCCAGTCTGATTAAGTAATTGGGAGATATTCAAAGTGGTGAAAATGAAAGACAGCTATATTTAGAGCTGTACTCCAGTTCATTTCCTACGGTCTAACAAGTGTGTGATTGTTGGGCATGAAGAAAAGCGTTTTATTTTTAGTTAAATAAAATTAAGCCAGCAAAACTTTTTTAAAGTTACAGACATCTACAGTGCCATCCGTCTAGAACGGTCTGAAAAACGTTAAATACACCGACTGGTATCTCCAACTGGCGACAAGTTTCTATCACAAGTTTGCAGAAAGGATACTACTGACAAACCCACGGTAGGCTTTTACAGGACCTTACCTTAAGTGTTGTTGTATTCTCATCATCTGACCACTGTAAAAATACAAACAAATCAAAGCATCCTGAGACATCATTTTTAATTTATGAGAACATCAGAATTCATAATGGCATCCTACAATACGCAGATCAAATCATTGCCCTGGAGCTCCTGCAGCTTATCACCACCCTCCAATTATTACGGCTGTAAATTAAGACAGAAAAATACTGTACGTTCAGCAGAAGTACTATTCTCAAATATGGATTAAAAGAAAATGTACTCCTCCTCCTAATTTTTCGGGGCATTAAACAGCATTAAGTTCAATTCCAACATCCTTCGGCATTCACTAACTCATCATTACAATGCAATTATCAAGAAATAAAAAAAATTTAGTCTACTGAGAAAGAGCATAGAAACATTTTAAACCTTCCCTGATGTCACAGTATAAATAATGATGTTTTTAAGTTTTTCAAGGCAACTGCCATGTGATTATTAGTTTTTGTGAAGTACTCTCTTCACCTATAAATCATGCAGAGAAGGTTACACTGTTTCTCAAGAGACTGGACAATCAGCTGCTTTTTCTACTGACCTGTATTTCTTCTGCATCGTCACTCCCCTCCTGAGCATGACTTGGCGGATCTTCTCTAAACCAAAAAATTAGGAGGAAAAAAAAAATTAACCACTAGAGGCTGACCTGACCATATACCCTACACTTCCACAACATCTACCAGCTGTTGATCTCAAGGTGTTTTTGTAAGAAAACTAAGCCTCAAAACCCCTGGCAGAGAAATGTCAGAGCAAGCCAGCGCAGGAAAACAAAGACCAAACACCCTGGCATTAGACTTGGGCCCTACCTAAAACACTTTGCTGCTTTCAAATTAGCAGCTCACTTTCTGCTCTGAAAGTGCCATAATTGAAGCTTCTCAACACCCTATTAATCATTCTTTTCCAGCTTTACTGCTCTTGGACAGAAGCACAAAAACCCTTTGTTTTTAAACAAGTTCAATTTAAATTATGCTTTGCCTCCATACTTCTTTTCCAAGTAAAAATTCACAAAACTTAAGTATCGGATGAGAATTTCTGGTTCCAAAAAGAAAATGTCCTCACATTCTGCACACAGAAAGGATCCTGCGGAACATCAATACGTTGTCATTAGCTTCTTCCTGAAAAGTTCCTTTTTCTGCACAGCTGAGATCTGCTGCTGTGAACACTGGCGTACCTGGGAGAAAGCACTTGACTGCCAATATTGTCTTGAAGTTTTAGGTGACTTTTGAAGTTCTTTAGCCAATACAACTGAGCGTGAAGATCTTAAAGGAGAAGACCAAGCTCTTGAAGAAGGCATATTCACAGCACGTCAGTGTAGCAGACAGGGTAAGTTCAAATGTACGTCCCTGCCAAATCAATTCTTCAACAAGCTGAGTCTCCACAGCCACTCAGTGCGCTTCCACAGGGATTAAACTATCAGTTCAGTTTGGGGGATTTAGAGGGCAGATACCAGTTTACTGACGATCAAAAGTGATCTTGGCCTTGAGTGCAAGAAGATCACATTCACTTCCAGATAAGAAGGTTCAACTCGGAGAAAAACTGGTTTCTACGAGGAGACACCTTAAAAATACAATTTAAGTCAATTCTACAGCTGTCTAATTTTCCACTGAAGACAGTAGAAATTGTTTGTATAACATAGCTGCAAGGGCAAACCCTCAGTTTCAGCTCTTCTGAAGGCTTATTAAAAAAAATAAATGGCTGCTGCTAAATAAGCTGCACAGTTCTGCAGAAGCAGGTGACAATATTGCTTCTTAGCCAAAATGGTTTAAAAAAAAAAAAGTCCTAATTTTCTGGATTCCTTTTATTAACAAAAAAAGTTTTAAAATTAAAAAAGACCTTTGATCTCTAAAAAGGATTTAAACATCTTCGGTTCTGTATAAATTGATTCCTGAGGAATCGGACATAGCTCCTTTACATTCACAGCCTAACTGGTTGCTCTGTGAGAGCCAAACTACCAGTTAGGAAATGGTGGAGTGTGGACTGATAGATTCTGAGTGTGATCATTAACAAGATATACGTATGCAATAATCACTTCAACAGAAGCCATACAGGGAGATTCTAAGCAGGAAAACAAGGCCTTGGTTCTTATCAACTGTTTCTTAAATCTATCCACCTCATTCTTCTCCATCCAAAGTCTTGGCAAGACATATAGGACATTGTCTCGTCATATGCATGGATGATACATATGCAGATGCTTCCACAAACTCAGTAATTACTAAGATTTTGTACAGCTTATCTTATTGAGAATTAAACTCTGGTAATGTCACTTCACCCCTGGATAAGGCAGCAGGCACGTGAATGGTGGGGGACAGGTCAAGCCTCTGAACTGGAGCTAAACACATCAAAGCAAGCAAAAGCACACCAGCAGCCTGTGCTCTCGAGAAAGCGGCAGACTCGCAAGGAAAGGCACAGAAAAGAAATGAAAGAACTGCCCCTACTTGATCCAGAATCAAACGTGTTAAACTAGGATACTGCATCATGCACCAGCAAGTCAACTTTTACTATCAGCAACCCTCAGCCCATTCACATGCTCAGAAAGTATGAGGTTTGCTGCAGCCAGACCGGTCAAATTGTAAAAAGTCACTATGCAAAATATAATACATGTAAACAAAATAGGGCTGAGCAGTATTACTGCTCAGAGGTGGGGGTGAAAACACCCTACCTTCCAGAAACCACAAGTGTTCCATCGTCCAGCAAATATTCTTTCACATTCTCTGGTAGGGGGAGTATAACGCTGAAAGAAACATAAGAATTTCATTGATAATTTATTATTAACATCACTTGTTAAATTAATAACAAGGGTTGAATTAAAAATTTGGTTTTTAATAGAACATACCTCAATAACAGGATGTTTAAGTCTCTGACACTTTGAAAAAAAAAAAAAAACCCAACATCTGTCTTTCTCCCTTCTCATCCTTTCCCAAAGAGCAATGCCCATTTTTCATTAAGGAAGAAGAGGAGAAAAAGGCAAAAATTTTAGATGAAATGCCCTACTTCTTTAAACTCTAAGAAATTCAGAGAGATTGTCTGTGCCCAGTGGGAAGAAGAGAACTTAGTGCTCAAATTAAAGGTTTCCCTTCTGAGATACAATCCAAAATTTGCCTATAGCACCGGAATGTTCCAAAAATGCAGGACTACCACTAAACTTACCAAAAATATGAGATATGCATGTGCCAAACACTAAAAACCACAAAACATTAAATGCTCTGATTACTAAAAGCCTGATGTCAGTGCTTTTTGATCCAAGAGGGCAACACTCGCGAACTTAACTTTCCTGAGTTACCGGTAGTTCTTGTGACCTGCAGCAGCACCTTAGAAACTGCAGACTTTGCTGCAGCTTCCAGAAATACACAGAAACATGGACTCAGCCACTTGGTTGGGTGCTTCCAGCCTCAGTTTCTTGGCACGACCAGCCGGGAACAGCAGTAGGTGTGGACACCAGCAGGTGCTCAGTGTGGGGTCCCACCAGGACAGCGGTGAGCACAGGGGTCCCTGGCTTGCCCCCAGGGCTGCCCAAAACACCCACCTCAAGGCGCAGGGACGAGACTCCAGTTCGATCAAGCCTTTCCCAGCTCTGCCCCACGCAGTTCCCCCGTATCTCACCCAACCCTGCCCCAGTACAAGTCCA
>NW_010428420.1:0-6401 GCF_000710305.1 Buceros rhinoceros silvestris
CCCTCCAACCTCTGCCCCCTGCACCAAGTGGGGAGGTAGCCAAGCCGGGCCTGGGAAGAAGGGAGGAGTGGGGAGAAGATGTATTTGAGAGCCAGTTGTTTCTTTTACTGTTCTACTCTGATTTCAATTGGTTGCAGTTTTGGTTTTTACATTAAATCGATTTTTTTTCCCCCGAAGTTGAGTCTGTCTTTTGCCCATGACCACAAGTGGTGAGTGAACCCTCCCTTGTCTTGACCCTTATGGCATTTGTTGTATTTCCTCCTACTGAAGGGATAGAGCAACTGCGTGGTGCTTTAGTCACCAGCCAGGTCTAAACCATGACAGATGACTAGCCAGCTTTCAAAC
Source organism: Buceros rhinoceros silvestris (assembly GCF_000710305.1). Classification (NCBI taxonomy): domain Eukaryota; kingdom Metazoa; phylum Chordata; class Aves; order Bucerotiformes; family Bucerotidae; genus Buceros; species Buceros rhinoceros. Next base: position 346 of record NW_010428420.1, read on the forward strand.
TTCTGCAATCTGCTTGGCACGACCACACCGTGATGCATAAACCAAAGGAGAGAGCTGGTGCACCCCTCACCTTCAACATCTCCTGGTCTCTACAGTGAATGTTAATTAAAAGAAATAGTTCTCAAGTTACAGAGATATTAGCAGACAAATGTTAGTGCTGACCTTAAGATTTCATAGCATCTGGTAGAACAAGCCTGTTGGCCCCTAAGATTCTGTTTTTCGCTGGGGGTGAATTAAGAACTCATTTTCAAGCTCTTACAAGAACTGTAGCAATTCCATAAAGTACCTTTATTCCTGGGCGATTCTAGTGTGGTTTATAAGTATGTGGAGAAACTGCTTCATTTGTCAAAACTGAGGCTGCCAGGACCCAAGAGAGAGAAATGATCCTTGACAGGAACTGTAATCCTCAACCAAATACAATTTCTGGTAGTCCTACAAGCGCCAGTCGAACAGGCTATGAGGAAGGACAGAGGCAGCGTGGCCAGTCTTGCTTATCCTTCAAAGCATGGCAGATCTGCTGGCATATGAGCAAGCCTGCAGACTCCAACCATGCCTGCTTTTTCACCGCTGTAAAAGGAAGAAATTGCTACAGCCAACACCTAGAGCTCTTTCTAGAGCAGACTATACCTTGTGCATGGAGCTCTGCATCAACATTGCATAACCACTGAGGACTAAAATGCAGCTGGGTGTACAATCTTTCTAAACTGCAAGGAGAGTTTAAAGGGGCAAAAAGAAATGACAGCAATGGGAGACTTGCCTTTTGCACGTCAACCAGTGACCTGACTGAGAGGCGGGAAACTCCTGTTTCTGTGTAACAGGCAGGCGTGTAGAATACACCACACCAGCTCCTTCACGGAGCTGCTCACATTTACCCTGCAGTAAACACAAGGCAGCTCACACCTCAGTGTGAATATGCCAGGTTAGCTTGTTTTCCCTTAGAACCACAAGTGTACGCTTGTGGCGTTTTTGGAACTCTCTTGCCTCAGAGTAATTTGTGTTATGGGAATAGCCTGAGTCAGCTACCTCCTTTCCAGCACCACCCACCTGGTGTTAATTTAAATTTTTTCAGCACTCATTCGGGTTTTTCACTAAAATGTTCTGGGACTCCTCAAGCTCCCTAGTAGTGCTAAAGGTGAACGCACTGTGAACGCACTGTTTCTCAGGTAGAACTTCAAATGTCAACAGCTCCAGCCCTCTTTCACCCCTTTGGCTGCAACTTCTGTGAAAAACCAACTCATAAACACAATCCATAACCTGTAACATCTGAGTTTACCAGTTATTTTCCTCCTGCTGCATCTGCCTGCCTGAGCTGTTAAGCTTCCACTGGGATTGACACACACCTCTGATAAAGGAATGTTTGTTTGCTAACAGCTTCATATTGATGTGTTTACGGTGAACACTGGCACAAAGGGAGGGCGAATAACAGATTAGGGACCAGTTCAAGCAGGTTATTTTTATAACACTTATAATATGCATGTGGTTACAAACAGACCTCACGGCTTTATTTCAATGGGCAGAACCAGAACAGGAAGAACGTTTTTTTCTTACCATCTGGCATCACACTGTAGCAATCAGCTTTAAAGGCAGATACATAGGAAATAACTCATACTTGATGTTCCTGCTTGATTCTAAATAAGTCAAAATGCCCTTATAAAGTGGCCAAGAGAAGCTTGGATTATAAAACCAACAGACGACCACAAGAAAGTATGTTCAGTAAATATTAACGCATCATACTCAATGCAGATTTTGCCAACCAGTTTGCTAGATTTTACTAACGATCTGCTGGAGTCCCTAGCTTTGCATTCTGCTCGCTAGCATTCCTGTGGCCCGCTCAGTGCAATGGGTTGCCTGCTTTGGAACGACCGCATGGTTGCGTGGGAGCAGATCTCTGGATAGGCTGGTTATAAATGATCCATAGGTGACAAACATGTATCACAAAACAATCAATGCAGCCCACTCATTGGCTGTCTCAGCAGAAGCCAGCAACTGAATGAACTACGGCATTAAATTCCTCTCCAGAGCAACTTTGAGAACCAGGCAAGGCTCTGATGTTACACCCGTCAGCCATCTGTACAGCATTCCAATCAAAGATGACTCTCTTAACTTCAGACTCATCTACTGTATCTAAGGGGTTTCTATTTAGGTTGTTAATGATGGATAGGGAGCACGAAAAACAAAAGGTGGAAGGGACAAAAGAAGACATTTTAAAAGCCAAAAATGGGCCTGCCTTGTCCTCCTAAAGATAAAGCCAAAGGAAAGACTCCCTGTAGAAGACAGGGTCTCTGTTGTTTCGTACGTGAATACGCAACTCGTGTGTGCGAGCACACACAGAGCTGGAGCCTCCTCCCTCTGGCAGGTAACACATGGCCTCCAGGACAGTTCTCATTAAACAGCCGTTACTGTCACACTGCGTGTGGGCACGCAGCGTGCTTAGCTGGCACCCAGCGACACGCGAGGATCCTACATACAGAGAGGTACGGTCATTACTGATGCAAGCAAAAGCCGGGTTTGCACCCGCACATGAGACGTATCTGTACGTGCAAACAGATGCGTGTTGGCTGCACGAGGGCTTTCGAACATGCATGCACAAGCAGTGGCCATGTAGTTACATGGGATGGGCAAGGTTGCTTTCTCTCCTTTTTTTCACTGAATGGGAAAAGGCTGTCAGCAATTTCCTTCTGTCAACAGCTGGGAGATGCTTTCTGCAGTTAGCTGCAATTTGTTTCAATTATGTGTGTTAATCATAGCCTGCTCCCAGTGGTATTCTTCATTAAAAAAAAAAAGAAAAAACAGGGCTTTTCTTTGTAACAAGCAGTTTCCTCTCTTATGATGGCATGTAATGACTGCAGGTTTGTTGGGGGAGCGGGGGGTGTGGGAGGTGGGATGTGGAAAGAAAGGAAGAGAAAAACTTGGACCCTTCCACGTTTGCTTATTTCATTAATAAGCGCCACGGCTCAAGAAGCTGGCAGGGCATGCAGCTGAAATGGGGGTCAGTGCACCAGCATTTCAATTGTGGAGAGAGAGCTCTGAACAGCATTATGTATCTAAAAATCTCCTAGTTTCTGAGAGATGGATGGAATGACATCAGTTAAGGATTTTGGGACTCCACATTGCTTCCTTTGAAACCTAAAGCAGAAAATCCACTAAGCTCCTTAGAAATCAGTTTCCCACTGGTTTAATGTCTTACAACAAGGATCAATTTTAAAGATGCTGGGAACAATAGTGAAAGACTGGGAAACCCGTAACTGCCCAAGAGCTGCTCCCAAAGTCTACTGAAACACAACCAGAGTATCAGTGAGGATGAACGGTGCTTTACCAACCAACCACACATCAAGCTGTGAGTCTCCTAGTTGCCTATCTCATGTGTGAGTTCTAATGAGACTTCTGAGAAACATGCTCTATGTTTGCAGAAAAGCAAGTAAATAAAAAGAAAAGGTATAGACTATGTACATCCTGTGTATTATAGCTGACATGCTGGAAATGTCCTAGTTAAATAAGCTCCTTGGCAGAGGTACACCAGAGACGGTGTTCAAGAACATAAGCCAATCTTTCCTTCTTTCTTGTTACCTCCATTCCTTTAGCATTTATTATCTTATCTGCTATTGTATTAAAGAGTCCTTCCACACTCATTTGTCATCAAACACAGCAAGGGCTCACTGGTTCAGAGACTTCAGGAGCAGTTGTGCAGAATTTACTCACAGGCGTAAACATTCCTGGGAGCCTGGTAAAATCCAAGAAATGGGTACTTACTCCAGGTACTTACAGCCCCGGAATTTTAGATCAGAAATTACCTAAGTACAAAAATTTAAATGATTTGCAAGACACGATCAATGTATTTTACCAAAGGTTAGGTTAGAGGAATCTGGTGCTAGAACAACAGGACAGGCTGTAAGACCTGTACTGCTTAAAACTGTATTGCACTCAGTCCTTGCAAAATTTGCTTTCTAAGGACCTGTTTATACTAGATTCGCTGACTCCATCACACTTCAGGAAAAGAAGAATGATCCTACTGTAGGTCCATATGATAAAATATGTATAAATACATCCCTCAGACCATTTAGGCCTATTCTTACCTTAAGATTTAATGGCACAGATATATCAGTTGGGTGTGCAAAAAAAAAAAAAATCCGACATCTCCTGTAATCATACATCAACAATGACAAAACTGTGAGAGCAGATGTTATTATACTGGCAGAAAATACAACTTTGCTGGTATGATTTCTTTTGATAAGGGACCAGGCACACTAGCCAGAGAATTTACAAAGGATACCTGTATTCACATGAGCACTTTGCATGCCTAGGTCAACAGAGCCCTCCAGGCACAAGCAAGGCTTCAAACAAGCAAGGTCCTGTATCAGGCAGGTTTTCCAGGTCACCAGCATCAGGCAGGGATGAAGTGATGTGATCCAGAACATAGCTACAATGTTAATTGCAGCAAGAAGGGACTGGGCAGCTGCCAGAGCTCTGCCACATGGTGTGACTAGGAATGCACACTGCACAGATGGTGAACGCTTTGTGGGAGAACGTGATGCTATAGTTCCCCTACTCCATCCATCAAATGCATGTCTGGACACTGATGATGAGCAAAGGTCACTCACATAGCTGCAGCTACACCCACATAACTACACGTCTGGGAGGATTTCAGGTTTCTTTGCATTGAAGATACAGAGAAAATAGGCCGTACTGAAAAGAGCGTGGTTTTGTCTGTATGAACTGCATCCACACTGACAGGACCTTGCTGAGGTCAGAGCAGCCTTTGAGTCAAAGCAATGAGTTTCACAAGCCTCAATTCATTCCAGCTAAAAGGTAGGTACCTGAAAGTTCATCACTCCAGTTTGAAGCGGTATCTGCAGAGGGACAGGTCTTACAAGACCCGAGAGGACCACTTGCTATCATCAGTGACCCTGGTTCTGAGACATTTTAGATTTGCACAAGCAGCACATTCAGAAAAACTAACCACACAGCAATCACAAAGTGAAACTAACCCTGGATAATTAATATGTGAAAGAGCGACAGTATTAGGAACTATTTTGAAAAAAAACATGATCCACAATCCCAACCTCCGGGCACTCTGTGAGCAGTTGTAACTGAAGCACACAAACTCTGGCACCAAAAGCAGGCGGAAAACATCTCTTTCATTACCACTTTCCTCTACATTTCCACCAAAACCTTGCATTATATTGTCTTGTACTTGTTGAATTAAAACACAGCCTGCAGAATGTTCATCAAGCAAACTTCATCTTTACAAGACTCACACTGACATGCTCACAGACAGAAGAGAGAAGCAGGTTTAAACTAGGAAGTAAATGTAAAGTCTGAAAGCAGCAAAAAGTCTGGAGCTTCACAGAGCTCTTATGCTTCAGACACAGCACACTGCAACACCAGGAACAAGAAATCCAGTGTAACATTAGTTAGAGAACATGATAGAGAAAGTAAGAGAGAAAAGAGGTGGGGAAAGGAACAAAACAAGGAAGAAGGAAAAGAAATACCAGAAAGCAAAGGGACAAGTGCAGAAACAGGCAGAAAAAGGAAAGAAGAATGAGGAAAAGAAGAGGGAATGACAGAAAGTGATAGACAGAAGGGGAGAGAAAGCTGCTCGTACAGTAACAAATAAATCCCTGCAGCATGACAGGCGTCTGCTGAAGCATTTCATTTCCCTGCAGCATAATAGTGTGTTATTGCCCATTATCTGTTCTGTCAGTGCCAGAGTTGATATTAAATGAGGGGCAGCTGCATTTAGCTGCCATTTTTCAGCTGTCTCCCTGTTACCATGGAGACCTGCTTGTTTTTTGATGAACCTGGCTGTGAGAAGTGGGGTGCATGCATAATAGGGGAGGCAGAGAGCACGGCAGAGTGGTGGGAGCGAAAGACAGAGTGAAACAGTAAAGGATCACAAGCAAGGGGTGGACAGGTCCCTGACACCCATGCAAGCACCACAAAACCAGCCATTTCAAACACTGTTAGTAGGCAGAGGGGCCCACGGCCAAGTACATGTGCAGTGCTCTGACTTTCACAGGTTCCAGTGACTGCTGCTTCATCCCTCTGTCCTTCTTTCC
>NW_010428420.1:6475-10773 GCF_000710305.1 Buceros rhinoceros silvestris
CAACAATAGCAATCCTGCCCTACTGTCTAGAACCTCTGCAGCACCATCTTGAAGGCTATTCAAGCAATGATGAACTAAGCCTCTCAAAGACCACGTACCAGGTTGAGGAACATTAATATCTCAAAAATATTAATCAGAAACCTGAGGCACAATGACACAGATTTCTTCCCCTCTCTTCCAGCAAGATTCATGCTGCAAGCCTGACACACACAGGTGCTGAGACCTAGAAAACTTTATTCACCATTTTCTCACTTAAAATATAAGGCTGTTGCCCACAGGCAAGTGAGTGGAAGACAGCTACACAGCAAACTGAAATAAAATGAAAGACATCTCATTTCCTTTTCTTGACTACTTGATACAAGTCTTCCTTAGGTGAAAGACACACCACGCTTTTCCTTCACCATTTATTCAATGGTGGCAAGTCCAAGCCTTGCATCTAGCAGACTCTTGTATTTGATCCTGACAGTGTTGCTTTACGCCCATCAGCAGTGTAGCTGCAGTGGTTGGGAGAGCCCATCTGCTGTTCTCTCTCTCTGTGAGTGGCATCCTAATCACACCACCATGAGGGAAGTTGCCTGCTTGAAGTTCACTTGCAGTAGGAGTATTTTCAGTCTACCTACACTTACTGCAAGATGTTTATCTCTCCTTGAGGGCTTTGTTTCTCATAATGGCTTGGGAAGGCTTACAGAAACACTGAAGAGACTAACACAGTGAAAGCCAAACTGATAAACTTACATTAACAAATGAAACGGAGCCTGGGTGCAGTCCCAGGCTTTGAAACATGGTAGTTCGCAATTTTCAACCATTAGAACAAACTGATACCATTTTGCTCATTTTAACTAGCAGTCTTCCAAAAAACTCCTGAGCACAGTTAAGGTATGTCTGTGATCACTCCCTGTACGCAGTGTTCATACAGCCATCCAGTTTTTCATCTTTCTGAGCACGGACAGACCATCCTGTAACGGCCAGCCTCAGCGCCAGGAACTATCCCCAACCATGTGCAGCTAATTAGTAGAGACAACCAGGCAGTCCAGCCTGGGGACAGACAGTACTTTGTCCAGTCCCAAACGACAGTGATAAAGGTCTTGCTGGCATATCCGAACTCCTCCACCCTAAGTCTTTGTCAAAGGGCTGATTGGCACTGCTCTGCTTATCATGCAGGTTTGACGCAGGCATAGAACAATGGAGCCATAGCTTCTCTGTAAGCCTCTGAATGCTCAAGCCATCCGTCTGCTGAGATATATCCTCCTAAACAGATAAACAGGAAAACAAGACCAACAATTGCACTCTAAGCTGACAAGGACAATGGGATGCCTAAGAAAATCACAGCCTTAAGACACACAACCAGACCACTTTCAGGGTCTTGAAATTCCCTAGCACTAGATGGGAATATTCTAATATTACACTCTGAGTTCACAGGAAGCGTCATCTCTGTATCAACTACCACAATACCAAAAAGATTTGATTGCTGTGTAATGCTTATGATTAAGGACGAAGATGCCAGGAAGGTATTTTCTCCTTGAAGGTGAGTTTCTGAAGCAGAGATGATGTCAGACTCAGGGTTTTCAGCTTTTCAGGAAGCAGTTTGCTTGCTGGGTGTTTTTGTTATCTACATTTGCCGTGAATTCTAATTTGCAGCTTTCTAGTCCATCCTTGGATCGTGTTGCTCAAAATACAAACTTTACAGCTCCTTTAAACCATCCCACTCTCTGTCCCGTCCCTTTCCCCCAAATGCCCAGATTGCCATGTGTCGCAGTTTGAAAAGGGAGGCTGCTTCCCCACCGAAAGGAAATGCGACGAGATAGTGTGTGTTGGCTGTGGAAACCTGCCAAAGCACACACAGAAAACTTTTGATGCTCGTTAACATCCTGATAAGCCGTTAGTGGGCTCATTAAGGCTTTAGTCGGGCTAAGGATATGATAACACACAGGCTACATTTATGAGCGATAGGAGCAGGAAAGTTTAATAATGCAGACACCCTCGAAGTAAAATCATTTTCCGAAGTTAAATCAGACTGGAAAAGGGAGAGAAAGAGATAAGGGAGAATAATTCCCGATTGGGCCGATCCCCACTGCTTACAAACTTTGCCCCACAATGGCTCACCACGCCGGGGGTGGGGTGGAAAGTCCAGCCCATAATTGTCCGCCTGACGAAAAGCTCGATAATGGGTTCTCCTGAAGCAAACCTTTCATGCAATTAAAACATAGTCCTTTTCTCCTCTGGGGTGGCTGTAGGGAACTTCATTTCTTTGTCAAGGGATGCTTCTTCCAGACTCCCCACACACACACACACACATCTGTGCCGTGGGCCGGCCAGGTCGCGTCTTAAGGGAATATCTTCAAATTCCGTTGCGCATAGGGGCTACTTCATCCGCCGCAGGGATAAGGGGTACCGCTGGGTCCATCCATCAGGGCAAGACAGTTCATTAGACCACCCTCGACGGGAATCGGCAGAAAACGGAGAAGGTCCTACCCACTTTGCAGAAGGAGTCTTTTACTGCTTCGGGGAAGTAGCAGGTCCTGGACGTATCTTTCTCTCCTTGATAAAGGTTTCCAGTCCGGGGGCGTGAGATTCAAGAGCCCTGCACAGCACATCTGAGAGCGCCGCAGCCTGGACAAGATAGAGAGGAGGGCAGATAGAGCAGAGGGGGGAAAGCAAGATGACAAAATGGTGTCAAGTCTTCTCGGCGCGCCCCCTTTTATGACTTCATTCACGGAGGCGTGTTCTCCTTCCCGGAAGCTTGGGAGAACCACAGCTCTCTGGGAAGAAGAAAGCTGGACAACATGAGAGCATCCGGTTCCTCCATGTTGAACCCGGGACACCATGGAACAAAACTTAAACAACTTTGCCACAAAATTGCGAGCAGAGGATGCAAACTGCCCGGGCCCAGCTCCAATGTGCAGTGGACTGTCCCATCGCCTTTGCTGTTTAATCTCAGTGTATGTGGAACTGAAGGACCATACACTGACATGAAAGTAACACCAAGGAAGACAGCAACACCGCGTGCTTTTAACTTTTAAAATACTAATTTGCTGCTTCCTTTTAGCTTAGAGGGCCCTTTTCCATTTTTCCTCTCTTTTCCACTTCCTCTGCTTTCCCAATGTTTTTCTTTGCATTTTCTCATTTATTTGTTCATGCTGTCCAGTATCATATATTGAATAAACTTCACAATGCTCACTCAACTAGGAAAATAGCTACTGCAAAAGGTGCAGTCCCTTCCGATGACTGATTGCATTCTCTTCTGGTGACTAGCTAGTGCAGCACCTGACTACGCAGCAGCATTCTTAACTTAGGCAATTTATTTATTTTTCAGATGCCATTTAAAAGGCACCGTTTTCTCAGCCCTAGCACTCCCATGCTCCATACTAAGAGACAGCAAAAATAAAGGGTCAAAGTGCTTCATTATATTAATGCTTAAGTCAAGTCCCCCATACCTTGACATTTTGTCATTAGAGTCCCCTGCTGTGATGTTTTCAGGAGCAAAGTAACTTCACAACTTCGGGCCTTCTGAAACTTGACAAAACTTTTTAAAGTAGATTCTAAAGAATCCCCCCGAGTGACATTTAATTGGTACAATGCTGTTGATTCTTTCCACAACTGACATCTGCTACCCTTCCACATCTCTGTTGTAGCTGCCTGGCAGAGCTCTTCATGCATCTTCTCTTATCTTGCTGACAAGCGGTTTCTTCAATATTTCTGACTGTACCATATTTAAAAAAAAATTCTGCCTGAATTGCTTATACGCTAACCCTTCCTTTAGCTTTACTCCACTCTCACAATCTTTTGCTTTTGAATATGGAACTATCTTACACGCCACATGGAGCACAAAACTGCCACTCAGCTTGCAGGATCTTGTTTTTTCTCTAGGGGATGCCTAAGTTCAGAGTGTCTGATCAAAGTTGTCTTTGTAGTCCAAATTAATTTTGCAAACAGTAGTGGATACAAATAACTGATTTAGATGACTGAAAATACAAACGTTAATGAACTTTTTATCCTGTTGGGTCAATGACACTAGTTTTGAGTTCAATGAGTCAGGGAAGCTGAAGGGAAGAAAGAAATTTGCCATAAGATTAAAGAGGAGATTTTGCTTAAATGTAATCTCTGGTCAGCAAAAGATTAAGACAAGAACATTGATGGAGCAGTCTTTGAGAGAAATGGGAAAGCAAGAGCAAAATTATGCTGCAGTGCTCTCACAGACAACACTGTGGTCATTTCAAGGAGGTTATAATTGCGCTGCCTGTGACTAGACTTAATTTATACAAGACAAATAAGTTGGTTTCAGGACCTGCTGCACTGTC
>NW_010428420.1:10864-28795 GCF_000710305.1 Buceros rhinoceros silvestris
GTCAAGGAATACATTCAGAAAAGCAAAGGAATTTGCAATGAATACTTTAAACCACATTCCCCACATCCAACAACTCCATCAACTAAGAATCACAATAAGGCAACAAAGCTGTAAAAGGAACCTAACCGCTAGATGCTACAGACAGATCATATTTATTCAGCTACAGTTTTTAAACAAAAGTATTGATTTCTTAAACCCTAGGAATGCTTTGTGGAAAGCTTTCTGGCAGACAAAACTAGCCTTTAAGTTTGGGGAAAAGAAGATATATCTACTTATGGATTTCTTTGCATCTTTATCTTCCCCACTCTTTCTTCCCAAAATCTAGAGTAGCCATCATCTTCCTTTTTGCAGCCTACTTTACAAGCCTACTTGCCTTGAGTCAAGAGAGTGAAAAATAGGTATGTCATTTTTGACTATTTATTTCAACACACATGGAGCAAGGCAATACAGCTGGGGACCAAATCTATGCTTCATATGTCACCAAAGCTGCTGGTATGTCACTGGCAAGGCTGGTGGACTAAAAAGTAAGAATTCCTTATAAGGGCACTCACATCCAAGACAATCAGCACCCTTGGAAACGGGTATCTTTAAACCAGTCTACTATTTTACCCTGTGTTTGTCTACTGTCTTCCCCAAGACTCTTGGAAGACTTTCCCAGCATTGATCAGGCAGCAGAAGCAGGCTCAGCTGTCTGGTTAACATAATTTTTTCCATTTTGCACGGAAGAATATTGAGGCCTGTAACAGTTAAGTCCCTCATTTCCAGAAAACCACATTTGAAAGCACAAAAGGATGACTTCATTTGCCCAAAGTGATATGAAACATATTCAAATATCCAGTGCAAAAAGAAAAATGCCATGCTTCCAACACATACGTTTGCAAAATGGCATCCGTTACTTTATCTGTCTATATAGCACCCCAGAATAGTACTAAGGAACCAACTTCCCCACTGTCATCCTTCCGTATGCCATTCTTCAACGGCACTCACAGAGCCACCCCTCTAGCTCTATCATCAAGGGGCTGGTGTTCCTAAATCTGATTCCTGCTACTGATGGGGGAGTGGTGTACATCACTCTTCCAACAGCAGGTCTGGTTTTCTGCACATCAGAGCAGTATCCTACTTGGAATATTTCAATGCTTCAAATACCAACAGAAGCTGAGATGGGTCAGCTCTTGAGAAGGGAGGTCCAAGAGGCTGACATTCGAGAAGGTCAGAGCCCAGATCACAGCCAGCTTTCTATAAAAACTTGGTTTCAGTTTCCACTATGCAGGAACAGATCTTCAGACCTCAGTACTCCTGGTGCTGAGTATTCCTCATGCCTCACCTGTTCAAAGGTCATCAAATCATTCTACCTCAGAGGTAGGAAAGAAGGTTCGGTCCTGCAGATGTAAGCCATCAGCATTGAAGCCTCTCCTTTCCTATTCCATAATGTCCCAGGAAGGGATATTATGTTTTGCAGCATGCTAAAACACAGTCACGAGGAAGCATAAGCAATGAAGAGAGCCTTAATGTCACAATAGACTTTATTAACATAATTCCTAATTATGACTGTTTAGAAGCCCCATAAGAGCAAGAGTAATTATATTTAAAAGGCAGAGTGATAGAGATAAGATTAGTCAGTTCTCTATCCCTCCCGCTCTGCTACAAGATTCTTCTCATTTCCCCTACTGTTGAGAAACAGTACAAGGGAATGTATTCCACAAAAAAAAAAAAAAAGTGGCTATTTCTAGCATCCCCAAGATTTTTCTACTTGTGACCTCCTAACCCTAGCTGTCTTGAGTGGGACCTCATACAAACCTCAGAGCAGCAGCATAAAACAAAGATAAAATTTAGAACTCCACTGGAATACAGCCCATAAGAAAAGGCAGGATGCAACTAAGCAGAAGGTTAGGGAAACCTGGAAGTATCACAACATATTCCAGAACTGTGCACTGTGAACAGAACCCATCATTTAGTTACAAGTTCGCAACACATTTCAACCGTGAACAGTAAGAACGTAGGAGACAAACACATTTAGTGCCTTTTCATGAGCAATTATTTTCTAACCTGTACTGCTGGTCGGAAGCATACGTTAAGGCTGAGCCCTTGTGGTACAAAACTGGTCAGAGACTGTTCCAGGGAGTACTACAGAGACTGGAGCAGAGAGAATTTCTTCTGTTATGGTTGGGCAGGACAGGCTTGCAAGGGGGACTTGCAAACAGCTCAGTCCTATGAGGGTGTATGAGGAAGCTCATCTTTCCTGATTCCAGTGCAACCATTATAAAGTGGCTCTGTTTGGATGCAGTGGTCTGTCTGGATACTGCTGACTTATTACCAAAGAGGAAAACATTCAGGAGACTCAGCAAATGGAGTCTGTCTGGGTAAGAAAAGGGTTTCCAACAAGAACAGCAAGTTGGGGTCCTGAAACACTGTGTCCTAATACACTGGACCGGGGGCTGCGTCCTCCTGCCCTCCTCTCTCCCCTGCCTGGCCAGCCCCAGGCCCCAGCAAGCTGCCGGCTCCCGTGGTGCCCTGACAGAGCGTAAGATCTTTAGATGCTAGCTGGTGGCTTTTAATATGCGTTAGTATTTTCATCAAAGTTGGGTGAAAGATGAACTATTTTACCCCTCTCCTTCTGTCCTTTAACTCCTGCAAATCCTAAAAGAACATTGCTTTCAAACTGACTTGTTGAATAATTTCAACCACTCCCACAACTATCTGCAGCTGCAGGTTCAGACAAGGTCTAGAACTGTCAACCACAGCACAAGGAAAAACAATTCTCTCCATTTAAACTGCATTTTACATAACCAGGAGATTAAAGCAGCCAGAGACTCTGGGGTTTAATTCAAAACCACACTCTCAGGTGTGATTCTGTTTTGCTGCAGCTATTTCAATCTCCATTAGAAAGAGAAGAAGAGGAAGGAAATCTTAGACAGTTTCACATGTTTCGGGTTTTTTTATTTTTATAGCTGGTGAAAGAGCTGTATTAACAGCCCAGCAGGGGCTGAACTGAATCCAAAGACCTGGAAAATAAAATATTCTCAGTATCCATTATTTCAGTACTTGTGAATTCCAACAAGATGAGAGTTCTATATGCTTATCATGGAAGAGAATAAAACAAGCATGATGAAAACCCCCATTTACTTACAGTAAATTGTCCTGGTTTGAGTTAGAACAGAACTAATTCTGATCAGGGATTTGACTTTTGAGCTCAGTCTCTTCTAACTAACTGCACTTTCTGAACTCAATGGCATATTCCTGCAGTGTCTGCTCCTAGCAGTGACAGTGCTTGATGTTGACAGTCACTGCCAGGGACTGGTCTGCAGAAAGGGTCTGTCTTATACTCGTTCCTATGGAGACCCAGGTCACCGCTCAATCCTGTGTGCCACGGTGGGGGTGCAGTGAGTGAGAGGCCGCACCTGCAGGGAGGAGACGGACAGGACAGGGACCCTAAACCGACCAACCAGGAGCTCCATCCCATAGACGTCATATTCGGTATAAAGCTGAGGGATCACAAGGTCAGCTCTGTTCCTCAATGGCCGGTGTCCGAGGAGGCCTCTGTCCATTCTGCCTTTGACACCAATCTGTGCATCCCTGAACCCAGTTCCAGGAACCCGTTCCCATCTGCTGCTAAGTCCAGTCTGGTCCTTCCCCAGTGTCTGCCCCGCATCATCAGTGGTGATGGTGACATGGTTGCCATCAGAGAGGTTGGGTTCAGTGTTGGTATTGTATGTATTTGTATATATTTCATTTTATTGTTATTATTTTCATTAAAGCAGTTTTAGGGGGGTTTTCAACCCAGAAGTCCTCCCTTGTTTTTTTTTTTCTCTCTTCCCCTTTGGGGAGGGAAAGGAGTTAATAGGGAGCATCTGTCATTCGGCTAGTGGCCAGCCCAGCCCTAACCCATGACACAGTAAATAATGCAAATATATTTTCAAATTGTAGAGGGCATTCCCCTTGGATTCTTCAGAGATTCTAATGGATTGGAACAAAAAGTAGGCATGCCCAGTTTAAACACTCACAGAAAAACTGAGCAAGACATTTACAATCTGATATGCAGCTGCTGAAGCCAGACCAAACTGATACGGAGAGCAGAGCTCCGAAAGCCTGAGTCATGAATCCAGAACTCAGACATCCGAGTTTTTACAAGATGTCTGTCATGCCTCATCTTAAATCTAGCATGAACCTGATGGATGGATGTGGTTAAATCACTTTACCATCTCTTAAAATTAAGACTCTGTATTAAAATTTAGTATTAAAGCTCAGTATTAAACAAAAACTCTTCAGGAACCACTCACCCACTTATCAGGGTCTAAATCCTGGAAATAAGAGCCAGTGTCACAACAAAACAGAAAAATCAGAGTCTTCTGGATCCCTTTCCCATTCCACTCCTGACTCTGCACCACTTGAAGTAAATGAGCCTTATTCTAAGCTTATTACAGAAATTAGAAGTACTTCAAACAACTAATCAAGAAAGCATCAAAGAAATAGGGAGGAAAATCTTTCCTTAAAGTAAAACCAAAAGATCCAAACGTACTAATAATAAAGGGCTTTTCACTTTCAGCATAAGCCTCTGCTGCCCTTACAGACAGTGGAGGGTACGTAGGGCTTCACAGCTGATGTTCTACCCACCCTGCAGAGCTAAGCAAACACTCTCTGCAGGCTCAGAGGGTCTGGCATTGGGTATTTTGAGGAGAGGAGTCATCACATGCTGGATTTCATGGGTATTTTAGTTTTCTCCTTGTACAATCCTAACCTCCGATTTCAGGTTATATCAGCAATGAGCAGGTCACCACTGTCCTAAGACAGCACTGTGATACCATGAGAGAGCAAAGGGAGATCCCACACAACTCACACAGAATAAGCGAGACTAGAGGCAAAGCTGGGGTCACGCTGTATTGCAGACGCAGTGAATCATGAACGAGCCTCTCAGAGTTTTCAGATGTTGGAATGAAACCCAGAGGAGCAGCTGATCTGCTCAGCTCTCCAAAGACCCTGCATACTTGTGCTGTTTTAGCCACAGGCCAAGAATGATTTAAGAGCAGAGCTTGGGGATAGCACGCCTGGAGCAACATGGGGATAGCATAGCTAGCACTACGTTGCCCTTCTGCGTGCATCCTCACGGTGTGGGGCCGAGTTCCCCTGATAATGGCACTGCTTCATGGCTAACTCTTTCACCCTGCTCTTGTACTTGCAGCAAACATCCCCACAGCCTTTGCAGACCACCTAGTGCAAGAGATCATGGGCCTGAATGGCAGCTCTGGAGGCTGAAGTTTCTCTGCAGCTCTGGTGTTGTCAGGACAGTAACAGATCATGACCCCTCAAATACTCCTCCGTGTAGGAACATGTAGGGTGCTGAAGAGTTAGGAAGGAATTCTGCCCCTCCAGGCCAGCCAGCCTCCAACTCTACCTGTTAGCAACAACCGCCACTCAACCCCTAAGAAAGGCAAAGGTTTCAGAAAAGGCTTGAGCCTTTCAGGAACACACTTGTTTCAGACAAGTTATAATTTCATAAAGAAATTGCTATTTACATGTCAAATGCAGCAGCAAGTCCAGGACAACTAGGCAGAAGCATGTGTTTAGTCTGGCAAAGGAAAGAGAACATCCTCTACTGATGTCTTGTAGCTACAGTAGGTTTTGTTCTTTTGTGAGCCGAAGACAGGGGTAAGAAGGGCTAACTCTGCTATGCAACCAAGTAAATAAATATGATACCCTCTCACAGGCACAGTTTTTTGTAACATTATGCTGCCGGTTGACTGAGAAGTCACAGTCTACTTCTCCATCAGACATCCAGTCAGTGATACAAGATTGTCTGACTCACAGCACAAGATAAATTGCTCATTAACACTTTGTCCTGATGATGTAGGAAACTAAAGGGGAAATAAATAGGCTGCAAGGGTCTCCTCTTTTAAGTTTCTCTCCCAAATATTTTTCTGAGAGTTAATAAAATAAATACTTGGATTTAAAAATGTTTTAAAATTCAATATTAAGACCAGCTCTAACAGCAATGAACAATGGGTCCCTTTCACCTCTAGGTAAAACACAACTCTGAACTGTTGTGGTCTTTTTGATTAAATAATTAAAGTCTCCACCATAAGTAGAGAATAATTTTTCAACCTTTTAATTATTTCCATAAAATTACATACTCAGGTCTCTAACAGTAGTTTAACTTCTGCATATTTGTGATGACGCGTCTAAAAACTATACATAAACCAGAGCTTATTTGCTAAAATACATTCATCCATAACTTCAAATCCACAAATTTCAACAACATTACAATTAATCTGCCAGCAGAAAAATGAAATGCTAAAATGTAATGAACAAAGCATCCAATTCCCCCATTCCCTCTGCTCCAGCTGGAGTGGTGTGGCTTGAAGCTAATGGACAGATCTCCAAAATCAAGTGGGAATGGTTCCTTGCTGAGGTCTGTGAATCAAGCCCTTCTCTAGTCCCTGCCCTTCAGGAGATTACAGCTTTTGCCGTGGTCAAATCATTGCAGCTTTTAATTCAGCCTCTCCTTTTGTCAAATGGGCCTAATAGGAGTCACTTATCTCCTTCACTAGGATGTTTCAAGGATTAAAATTGATTTGTCCCTGCTGAAGTGATGTGCTATAATCACCTTGTTAATGTGCCCTCTCTTGGATAGAATGAAAATTGCTTAGCTGTGTGTCACACGTCCCACACCACCCACTGCATCAGCCCCTGGGAAAGCTCAGGCAATTGGGTGATGATCCCTCAAGCCAGTTGCTCTTGTGAAGCTCCAGTGAAAAGACAATGGCAGCCTTGCAGCTACGGGATGCAGCAAATACGCTCTACTTGACAAAGCAGACTCAAAGTCACTGATTATGCAGAAGAGTGATTCCTTACAGAACAGTAAGAACCAAAGACTATTTTGTACCTACATTTGGGTCAAAAAAAACCCCCCAAACCACAAACCTGCTGAAATCCACCTTTTCATCGAACTAGCTTCTTCCCTGATGAAAGCAGTAACAAAACCATTCTGTCTTTTAAACCTGTCATCTGCAATACGCATGTCCTCATCTGTACCCTTAACATTTTTATCCCTCCTATGGTATTCTTCCCAGCTAAGTGTCCCTTTTTTCTCAGCTACTCTAACTTCTAAAAATGCGAATAATGCTAAGAAATTATACAACACTAAGGGAGAAGGTCTAAAATGTTGTTTCGGAGACAAACAGCTGGAAGAATCCTTATTGCAGATCCATCCTGGCACCTGCAAGTCCATCTCTACTATACGGAGATGTGCATAGCCCCATCCTTTCCAACACGCAGAAACAAGTGAGGCTTGCAGACAGGACACATCTGTGTCCCTGCATCTCTATTTGTCCTGCAATGCATTACCTCACTTCCAGCCAATCCAGCCTTTGCATGCCTCACCACTCTCCTCTCACCTAAGCGCATACCTGCTGCTGGAGTAGCTGACTGCCGTGCCAATGTGGGGAAGTTCAGGAAATTATCTATGGCCAGCAGTTAGCGTTTGTAGAAAGGCAAATAAAACCAGCACAATTTAAAAAGAGGTAAGCAAGAGCTTGACAAGAGCATCTTCTTCCTCCAAAATTTAAAGAAACACAGAGGTTCATATACTGAATGGCAGAAAGTTATGTCCTGATAAATAGGTTTCCCTGATTTCACAGCCTGGTTACAATAATCGTGGATGAGATCATCCTCCTGCCTCAGGAGAAGCATTTCAGGAGAGCAATTTTAAATGGCAACACAAACACTGGTGTTTCAGACACCTTGCCAGGCCAAGGCATCTCGATTCACTCCACAAGTGGGAACAAAGCCTTTCTAATCAACCATATTTCAGAGATTCCCCAACTATTAACATCACACGAGTCCTAGAGGGCCTACATTTCCTATAGATGTTATCCTACCTCAAGGAGTTTCTGCTTACAGTACAGCAAATACTGCCACTGTATTCCTTTCAAAAATAAAGAAGCCATTATAAATCTTAATAAATCAGCACAAACACAGTGATCCCGCAGCAGTAACGACTCCACACATTTGCAGTGAGCAAATCTCTATTGTTTAACGCACTGCTTTAACCTAGGGCTGGTTTTCTTATTGATTTTAAAAGTTGTCAGAAAATGCAAGTGGTGCATACTAAGGAGGTGAAAGACGCAGGACCGTGGCTCACTCTTCTGGAGAGTAGAACAGAAACCTGAAACTGAACTCTGCAAAGAGCAACTTCTTGCTGGTTTCACAGCTTTGAAATGGCCAAAGGAAAGCTCAGCTGGCAGAACTGCTACGACCTCTGCCTATCGCAAAAGCCGAGCCTTAACAATGCCTTCCTATGGCTCTGAGCTGCAAACTCACTGCAGCGTCCAACCGCCCGCGTGGTCATCCCAGTCTGCCTCTGCCTCAGTACACACTGACAAGCAGACAAAGAGAACGTGACTTCCAGGTAGTTGCATACAGGATTATTTATCACTATGAAGATTTTATTCATAACCCCAAAAGCTAGAGCTGACTTTAAATTCTGAACTGATTCTTCTCAGTATTCAAAAAAAGTATGTAAATCGGCAGGATGTTCACGTTGCTTCCATTAATGTCTAGTACCTTGTTGAATTTTTACCAAGTTTTTCAGTTAAATTCTGCTGTGTAATAAATTCCTCAGCCTAATTATCAATTAACTGATGTATAGCTATACATATTTGTAATAAATATATACCTAGATATCATTCAGTCCATAAAATGTACAAGGGCCGCTCCCAAACTAATGCCTCCTATTTTGTTATGTTGGCGCACAATGTCAGAGGGGGATGTTGGCGGTCTGGCAGTACAGGTTGAACCATCCCACCAATATTCCATTAAATTTTGATGCCATGAGACAGACGGCAGCAGAGGGACAGTCTGACAAAATGGTGTCTGACATGGAAGCGCGTATGAAGCAAAGAGGTGTCATTGCATTCC
Organism: Buceros rhinoceros silvestris; assembly: GCF_000710305.1. NCBI lineage: Eukaryota > Metazoa > Chordata > Aves > Bucerotiformes > Bucerotidae > Buceros > Buceros rhinoceros. The sequence continues at coordinate 19,775 of NW_010428420.1, forward strand.
TCCATGAGGAAAAAATGGCATCCATTGTCACTCATCGATGCTGCTGAACGTTTATGGAGACCAGACAGTGGGTGTCAGCACAGTGAGGGGTTGGTGGCGCGTTGTGGTGACAGTGACGGGGGATCCCCTCCGCTGGTGCAGGTTTTTATGAGTGTGGCACGCAGGCTCTTCTTCATCACTGGTGAAGATGCGCAGTGAGCGGTGGGGTCTGTGTCAAAACGCCGGTGTTTTGTGGCTGAGAATGTGCTCTGTCAAATAGTGTTATTGTGCTCCTTGTACCCGTTGTACTTTCCATGGAAACAAATAGGAGGCATTACTTTCAGAGTGACCTTTTTTACCATTTTTGGAGATCAAGTTTTAGTTTCAGAAGAAGCAACAACTGGTCTACTTTCTCTCAGATCTTACATTTTCTTACACATTTTCTTGACATCTTTCCAGCCTTTTCAAACTCCTTATAAATGAAAGATTTATACATGGAAATTAATGTACATAGTTTCATGTAGATTGTCAGAGCAGATTTTAACCAGTTAGGGCTCCAGGTTACTACTCCCATTGACTAAAAAGAGGATTAAACAGGACACCCACCTATGTTAGCGCTGAAAATCTAGTAACAAGATGTTTCATCATTTGAGGATTTCTGCACTCGGGTTATGACTGAGCCTGACCATGGTCACCCAGAAAGCTCCTTTTTGTACATTTCTGTAACATATTTGAGAGTCAAACACAGCTCCACTTTTCTGTGGAACCTTCAGTCAGGCTGAGGTTAGCAGAAGTCAGGCCGCCTCCAGTGAACGTTCAGCACAGGCTTTTGTACAAAGTAGTCTGCACGAACAGAGCATCGAGGCAGGGTCACACATCCTCTTGTAAGCTGACTTAGGGAAGGGATGCCTAACAGATTGGGAGGGGAGTGGTAGAAGTAAGAAATTTTTTTAAATAAGGTTATTGGAAAGGCTTTGGCAGTTGTAGAGGGAACACAACTTTGGAAGCCCTCAAAAATTTCCCACTCCCTCCGGAGCAAGATAATCTTTCTTGAAGGCTTGGGCAGCAAGCATTGTGTCTACATCTGCATCAGATTAGGTTCATGCTGTACCAAACATAGACACATCTGTGACAGCAGAGAGGAGATATGCATGTTATTACCTTCCTCACATCACAGACCATTCTCAAGATAGCCTTTCACAGGCAGACATTTATGCAACTACTTCCCATACATTCAAACTTCTATTCCTCAGGCCGCACAAAAGCATCTACCACCAGTCCCACTTCAATCTTCTCAAAGTTTTCCAAATTTAAGTTCTGTGATTTAAACATCAATGTGCATTAAGTCATTCAGCCTATACCTACATGCCTGTAGCTTCTCCAAGGCAAAGCACAGCAGCAAAACCCTCCTGGTCCCTAACGTGACTGCTTTACAGAGACTAGAAGGGGGCAGTGTGTGCTGCTGCTTCTGCCCAAGCAGTATTGCCCGCCCAACGTCCTCAAGCTGTCCACAGTCTCTGGTAGCTGCTGCTGCCCACTTCACCAGGCTTCGCTGGTTCACCCCTCAGAGCTGACCATGCGCTGCTTAGGACACTTGCTGGATAGACCACTCCATCACACCTGCATTCGACAGCACCAGCGAATCACCGTGGTGTAACACGTGGCTGCTTTCCTGCCTCCACTAGTAAGTCTGGTCCATTACAACGTTCCCTGTATGCCAAGTGTTTAGCAAACACACATGTTGGCAGACAGAGTGTTCCTGGAAAGGACACGTGCCTTGAAATGAAGTTGTGCCAACTGCTGCTACGTGTCATAACACGGAAAAGCGCCCTGATTGCTGAGTTCAGCAGTGCCGGCACTAAGAATGACTGCCATCCAAAAGCAGAACTGGAAAAGCGCAGTGGAAAACGCAGTGACATTAACAACTACATGGTTTTAAGTACATCTGCTTCAGAGGTATCTTCTGCTCTTTTCTCTTTCACGTGTGTTTGCCACCAACAGATAACTTGGAAACGTTTGGACTGAGGTCAAAGGGATAACAAGGCAGGGGAGATGAGGCAAAGAAAGTCAAGTAATTTGTATAAGAATATTGAATTGCAGCCCGAAAATCAAGAACGCCAGTATCAGATCTTCACACAGTTCGGTGAGCAGTATGACACCTGTATCTCAGTTATATACAGCTATCCAAATACTGCCACAAGCTTTAGAAGCTGATGCCCAAGAGATAATTTTTCCTTTAAAAACAGAAGTGGGGAGAACAGAGACAAAATTTGTATGAAATCCAGAAAAATTAATAACCGGGTATTTGAACGGCAAAGTGCAGTCAGATTATTACATGATCCATACTACAGAAACAGAATAATCCCAAATAAATCCAAATCTTGGTGCTCGTGCATCTGATTTTTCCAGACTCTCTTGTTTCAAGGATCTGTTTCTGGGACTGACCTGACAGCAGTTCTTATCCTCTCCTGTCGACCCTCAGTGTTTTCCAAGTATTCTGAGAAACACATATATTTAAAAAATTACAACTCCTAAACATTTCATCATTTATATTTGTGCAGATTTCATCTATACTACACACTGTGAACATTTGGGAAACTTAGGGCAACTGTGAGGGGGGAAATAACATCCACAAAGCTTGAGACGGTTCTCTGAAACTGCTTATGAAAAAGGAGCATCTCTCTAATAATCCGCAGCACTTGTGATTGTGGCATACATCCATAAGGAGCAACAGCGAAGATGTTACAGCTTTGTACCACAAACTGTTGATAACTTCTGCTCATTTAAGAAAACGGGAAGAGGGAGAACCAGCAGTTATGCTGCGTTTTTCTGTGTGAAGCAAAGCGTTAGAGGAGTTATGTGTGGGCTGTGGGTAAGTTTTTTGTAGAAGGATAGAAGATACTTTCTCTCCTTACCTAAATTATATTATTCTCTCCAGACATTTGCAAAGCTGAATTAAGTAGCTTATAGCAAGCTAAGCACTGCAACAAACATGTATGTACACTTTCCACCTGCCAATAGCTGAGTGACTGACAGCTACTCTTTTCTTTCTGTATTTCAGTACATGCAGCTGCTGCGGAGTTTTAATTAGGGCGTTTCTTTTGAAAAGCTGGATGATAACATCACCAAGAAGCAAAGACTCCAAAAACAATGAGAGAAGGGGGGTTTCAAGGATAGTAGACAGTGTTTAACCAAACCATCTTCATCTCAGGTACATAATCACTTGCTGAACCTTGTCTCTCCAAAAAAGTCTACCAGCATGATTCTACTTTCCATCTGCCACGGGCAACAAACACCAGTCCATGCTGCTCACCCCTAAATCTGTTATGACCACTGAGATTCTCTTTTAATTAAAACCACTGGAAGTTTTAATCAGAAACTCTTAACCCAGCCTATATACTCATTAGGAACTCAGAAATCCTTGCTGCCTAAGTTTGCACAGTTTGGCAGAAGCCTGTACCTGATGAACGTGCCTTCATAATACAATTACAATTGCATTTCAGCTTGAAACGCTCATGCAAAACCCAATAGAATTATGTTTTTCTAACAAAAGGAAGAAATTGCCTGATGGCTGAATTCACCACTAACACAAAAACCTCCTGCTGGCATCATCTTCACCCAGCGCATCTTAGGTTACTGATTATTTTACCACCTAAATTTCACCCTGCTCCTCCTGCCTACGAAAGGCCATTAAACCTCACCAGAGAAATGCATGTATTAATCATTTGTGCTTTTCCATTCTTTCCACTATCTATGTAAGGTGATTTCTTCTGGCATTTTGATTGCAAGAGAAAGATCTATCGTTTCAAATATTCCCCTAGAGTAAAAGTACACTTAGAGCATGAAAACTCTTCTAAAAAAATGCTACCTCCTGAGCAGGAGTAGAGAAGAAATAAATACTTAATATAATACAACATATTATCACGAGTTAGCTAACAGTGAATGCATTTTTTCTTTGAAGGTGTCTTCCTTTCAACAGCACCTTCCAACTAGAATGTTGCATGTGCTTTAAAATATTCATTAATCTATTTTCATATAATTTACCCTACCCATGGGCTACTGAAAGTCAGTAAAAGTATTCACATATGAAACAAAAGAAACATACAGAGATAGTGATTTGCCCAAAATCATAAGCAGAAACTCATTCAACATAGCCAGGAAAAAATCAAATCTTTCCATGTCCCAGAATGCACCTTAACCACCAGACTATCCTTAGATGCAGGTTGGTCCTTTCACAGGAAGGATTAATCAAAGAATATCACAGTTAATATTCCTATATTAACTAATATTCCTATATTAACTAATAGTCCTATATTAACTAATAGTCCTATATTAACTAATAGTCCTATATTAACTAATAGTCCTATATTAACTAATATTCCTATATTAACTGTCTTTCACTGCCGTGGAACTTCATTGCACACACATCTGTAGGTAGAGGCAAGTTACAAATAATTCATACAATTACATACACTAAATTGCAAGCCTGCAATAAATTATGTATGCCAGTCTCATACTGCATCTGCTGGGACACTGTAATGTGATTTAGCAGATAAAACACACTAATTATTAAAAAAGGTTACCAAATTTTGAAGCTACATTAAATCATACATTGAGTCACTGTGTTCGTGAGGGTGCACATGCTCCTACAGTTTCTGTGTCAAACCAATCACACTGTTAAGCCCCTATATATGCACAACCCAGAGCGCTGGACTGTGCAAGGAGTCAAAGCCCAATATTGCACAACAGAAACGGATTTTAACATGCACTCCGAGCTTGGCCCTAAAAGCAGGATACACGTACTCTGGACATTTTCTAGGAGCAAATACACAGTTCAGAGATGCATTATACACCAAATCTGCACTGCTTGATTGCAGACTGAAAGAGTAGCTCAGGGTGTGCGTGCACGTGCATACATGCACGTCCACCTGAGTTCCCACCCGCTTCTGCTGCATATGTACTACAACCCCTCCAGTACATCGGGTGTTTGGACCTCACCGAGTGGTCTGGCTGGGTCCTCATTGTGGAAGCAAAACGGCAATGGTCATTTAGCAGAGAACAAGCACTTCAGACAAAAAAAAAAAAAAAAAAAAAAAAAATACTAGTTTGCTCAGGAAACTGAGTATTTTCCTCGATCCACCGAGAACACACAGCATTGGGGTGGAAAAAGCCCTTAAGACAAAAAAAAAAAAAAAAAAAAAATCACAAAGGAGCACTCTCTCCTCATGTAACCCATTCATGGTATTTCCGATCCATCTCACGCTTACAAGGCCAGGTGAAGGCTTCTTACACACAGCTCTGCCCATGCTCTGCGGTCCTGACCTCCATCTCAGTGCTATTTTCTATAATGCAAGGGCTGAGAGAAAAGTCTGACAGGTTTTCTAATATGCGCCAGCTGGGACCCAGCAACCTTTGGTTTTTTGGTTGGGTTTTTTTTTTTTCCCCTCACAAACAAGAGTTTTTCCAGATACTCAGGTCTTCTGACAATAAAACGTCTCTCTGATACTGTATGTTTTATGCTCCTGGCTGAATAAACAAATATTGATCCAGTCCATTGACATTGTCAATATAAAAGAACACGAAAGCTTTCACTCTGAAGATGTGTCAAAAATCCTTCATACAGGACAAGGGTCCCATGCATATGCAGTGCACCACACACACACACATCCCTACCATAATTAACTGACAGAACAGTTTTCTTCAGATTATATTCAGTGTGTGTTCACTCAATTTCAGAAGGCACCAGCAGAAACAGAAAGGGTACTTAGGAGCTTGAAGAAAAAAAAACAAATTATGAGAAAGGAGGGATGACTTCCATCCAGGAAATATTTGTTTTAGCCAAAATAAAGGAATAGACATGAGAACCAACGAAACATTACATAGCACATTTCTGTCACACCTTCACACAGTAGGAGCAAGGAAAGTGGGATATTTTTATACGATACATAATGACCTGTCAAACTCACCACTACAGAGTAACACTGAACCCCAGAGGCAGTACGCAAAGTAAGACTAGGCATTTAGGCAGATAATGGAAACTGCTGCGGTCACAGCATGTACTTATTAAACTGTGTTTAAGCATTTCTAGAAAATACACATAAACCTTCTAAAACATGCAGAAGTACTAAGTAAGGTTAGAAAACTGTCAATGGAGATGCAGTTGGAGAGAGAACCTCCATCTTCAGCTCCCCTTTATACGTCAGTTATAGCAACATCAATAGCACACTAGTTTTGAATGCAATCTGTCTGAGAAGTACCACATCTGATGGTCTTCACGCTAAATTGAAAACTGACATTTTTCCTTCATGAATGTTACCTTTGCTGCTGGCATTTGTTGTACGTTGCTCCATATGACAAATGAGAATGTCAGGTCACAGCAACTTGCCTGTTTTGGCTTCCTTACTTCCAGGCTTAAAGGGAAGGCTTTCCTTGTTAATTACTATGCAAAGTGATACCACAGAAAGATAAGACAAGTAGCACAGAAGTTGGTATATTTAGCTTTTTTCGCTGCACTGGGAGGGCCTGCCAGCTCTAAGGAGTCTGAACTACCACTAACCTTTTTTGCACCTGAGTTCAGCTCCACCATTCCCCACTCCAGAATTCTCCCTTCTTCTGCAAGCACCTTGCCTATGCCTTCATAGCTTTTCCTACAACACTACCTGCTCCAAAGGAAAACGTGAACGAAAGTTACCTAATAATTTCCCAGCTGACTAGCTCATCCTTAAAAAGGATCATAATCCACATAGAAATTACGGTCCAGGATCTCCAAATTCTATGTTATCCACCCACATTGATCAGAGAGGGCTGCTCACACCACTGCAGGACCTGGTGAGCAGAGAGGATGATATATCATTTCTGTTCCAAGTTCTGCCACTAATCACTCCACCTCCCCGTAAAACATTTATGCATGTGTAGAAATGCTCAAATAGTTCCCTCTAAGCATAATTTCCAGCAGAAATCCTGAAGTCCCAGTTATGGTTTTCTGTCTGATGACAGAGTTTGTATGAGCTTGATCTACCATCCAGCAGAGATCAGCTCAGAGAAAGAGTAACTCCTCTCAAAGGCACTTACTCATCAGTACTTAGTCAAAGGTGAGTAAATTTTAGCACTTTTTTAGAGTTTGAGTTGAGTTTTGTTTGGGGTTTTTTTTTTCCCTAGTTTTTTCTATCTGCTTTATAATTTGCAGAAACCATCCACTCTTGTCTCCCTAAGTGGATCAAATCCTTATGAGCTGAGCCCACCAGCATCTATCCCACATGAAGTAGCACCAAAAAGTACTATAGACTCTACTAAGCAAGTCCTAAATTACCATATCTCTTCAGATCAATATTCCTAAGCATTTCTGAAAAGTAATTTTCTTGTTTTCACATTCACTTGGTGGTGAATTGTCTTGCAGAGTTGCTAGATGGAGCTGAAACACACATAAGAGCAGCTGAAGTTATGAGGATTTAAGATAATACCTTAATGATGCACATACAGCCTGCCAGAAAATAGAATTTTTAAGATTCAGAAAACAGCTTTCTGGCAGAAATTATAATACTGACATATTTATATCAATGCTAGCAGAGGAAAACACTGGAAATCAGATCCTTAAAGATTCAGTCTTAAAAACAGACTGCTGAAGCATATATTTCCGATACATCACAGTCTCTCCTCCAGGCTGGAAAGGTAGCGCAGACTGGGATTTAGTGGCCACGGGGCAGGAGAGAGATGGCAGTCTGGCTGCCAGGCAGGGAGCACTAAGACATGAGGCCGCTGAAGAGCTGCTGCTCTGGAGGCACTGTCATGCCATGTATACACTGCAGTAACTACAACACGTGTTTATGTTTGAAGGAATGAATTCACATTTTCTACTGAAAAGACTGTTTTCATAGGTTTTTTTGACAAAAAAATATTGGGTCAACACTGAATATTTTTACATTTTCCCATTATAAAATAAGTTTCTTTAAAACCTCCAGTGCCATTAGCTCAAGTTCCTGAAAATCTTCCTATTTACCATTGTTCTACTGCTTTATCCTGTATTATACTTAAACAGCTGTTTGGTGTGAGCTTCTGACATGCAAAAAAGGCTGATGAATGGTTTTGGTCTAGAACCATCTGTGGGTTCTATCTTGCCCTTAGATTCATTCGTGGGTTTATACTTGTATAGGGGGAAAAGTTCATTCGGTGAAAACAACGAGCAGTTTCCTTTGGGAAGTTCTAGAAGCATGATTCTTCAGGACATTAGGAATGAACTGAACAAAGACAAGGAACAGAGGCAAAAAATTGTAATGGGTGATTCCAATGGCTCTGTTTGGCCCATTGTTGCGTCTCCATGGTACTCGTACTTCCCTCTTCTTCACATTCAAGCTCCTTCCACGCCCCCACAGCACAGACAGTCCTTCCATCTCTCTCAAATGATCTTGTAATGCCTCACACCAACCAGGCTTCTGGTCACTTTTAGGAGCAAAACCACATACATTTCTGAAAGTCGTCAGTAACTTCTACATCTTTGAGAAAGATCATATGCTGCTGTTTTGGCTGTCATACGGAACCTCAATCTGATGCATGACCTAGTGAGGTGGTTAGTGACCTCAGTGCCTTCTGAGTTCATGGTTCTATACGAAAAACAAAACAAGTTTCCTGCTTACTTACAGTAATGTTATTTCTGTTTCTGTAGAGGTATGCAACAGCAATTGCATCCTCCACATCTCTGAGGAAGAGTCTGACTTCAGACCTTTCATGCTATGCAGACCAGGACTAGGTGTCCTAATTCCTCTACTAGGATGGACACACTTGGGGTAACCAGCAAAAAAACCCAAAATCCCACAAGAAGAGTTAGATTATGCCACTTCCTACATAATGTTATTTCCTACATGTCCCCTTGACTGAATCATTGCCCACATTGTAGCAAAGCTATGCAAGGTCCTGCGAGTCAGTTTTTCAACACTGAAGGATAAGAGGTAAAAAGGCCCCTAGTTTTATTGAAACAAAGGCAGTTTAAAGAGCTTAGGAAAGCTATATTGAAAATTAAAGCTGGTGCGGGGCACTGGACTTCACATT
>NW_010428420.1:29036-29878 GCF_000710305.1 Buceros rhinoceros silvestris
AATAATACCAGAGGCAGTCTGAACCATTCACTACTTCTACCAAAGCCCTGCCAGAGACAAAGCTTTATCTTTCTTCCCAGCAAATGCTTGGGATTTTGGTTTGCTGTTTAATGCTGCAGCATTTGCTCTTGTAATGCCACTATCGATGCAGGTTAAGGCTACAGACTTCAGGAAGTCACCATGTGTGCAACACATCGGCACTCCGTTGGAAATCTCTAGAAGTACTTACTGTGCCAAGATCCACTCAGCCCGATAGATCGGGCGTGACCAGTGTCTTCAGGAAGATGAGAGGAAGACCACAAACAGCACCTCATAACAGTACAGAAGGTACTCATCGGGAAACCAGAAAAGAATTTCATACATAGCTTTGAAAACATACGAAATAAAGTGAGCCACCTCCAGTGGAGTTCAGTGAGTACAGCTCTGCGTCAGGAGAAACAGCAGCTGTAATTACATTTTTTTTCCCCCCTCCAAACTACGTTCGTGTTTTACAAACCAGGACTGACATGTGAACAAAGAGACAGAAAAAAAAGCAGGCAGGAGCTATGCAAATAATGAGTAGTTCTGTTTTACCACCACTGCTTGTTTGAAAACCCAGTCTGCAACTAGCTAGAAAACACAGGGGCTGCTAGAGCATGAAGCAGACCTGAATTAACAGCAGGAGTAACAGCTCAGACATTCTGCACCAGTTCATTTACGTTTATTTACAGCTTACGAGTTTTTTTGCAAAAACTATACCTGCTCATATAAACAAAATCGTCTGCATTATTCTGCCTCCAAAGGCCTCATGGCGCTTTACAAATCAAGCAGCACCATTGTCCTGGGTTCAACATGGAGGAACC
>NW_010428421.1:0-23521 GCF_000710305.1 Buceros rhinoceros silvestris
GGAAGTTCTTCCGAAATATGGAAGTGAAAGCGAACATACGCAAAACTTTACTGTGTCCTTTTCTTCTACTGGGTCATGTAAGCAGAGATAGAACTACTTGCTTCATCACAAACATACGCAAAACTTTACCGTGCCCTTTTCTTCTACTGGGTCACGTAAGCAGAGATAGAACTACTTGCTTCATCACGTAAGCTATAAATCACCCTTTTCATTTTTTATGACCTGAGAGGTTTCTCCCTTCCCCTTTTCAGGCTACTATGCATTTGTCAGCCTAAGTGATGGAAGGAGTTTGTGGTGCAGGAAGTGGCATTGTCAGCAGTTGAGGCTACCTAGGTATGACAAGCACAGTAGTACTAACCACAGTAAGTTTAGATGGGTAAGGCTCAGGGTTAAAGGTTTAAGTTTGTAGAGCTACCTCAGAGATTCCTCCTACTCTCTACCGCTTCTGACTGTAACATACCAAAAATCTTTGGCTTGCTTAAAAATCTCAAGTGTAATGTCACTTTACAGATAATAACCACTGAGCATTTGTGTAAAACACAAGACATCTGCAGAATTTATTCTGAACAAAATTAGAAATGATGACACAATACCGGGCACAAACATTTTCTTTACAAGACAGCACTGAAGTTGTAGAACAGAACTCTGATGTATTTGCATTTGTTCATTTTACTCCTTCATCAAACTGCTGTTAATAGAAGTAACCTTAAGGTAAGAAGGAAATTAAATTGCTGAAGGTATCCAAAAGCATTTTGTTAACCTCAGGCTACTTGGGAAATAAGGTACAGCTATACGGAGTCTGATTGTGAAATCATTATTAGAATTTACATTCTGGGTTGCTACAGGTACAACCAGTAGCCAAATGCTTCCAATCCCTTGGGTCCAATTACCTTGTGATAATTATGCCAGTTGGTGCCACGTTTAGTTTTATTCAAAATACAATGCTCAAAGGTAAAATTTTCTGATTTGCAGAATATATTTTCTGATTTGCAGAATATATTTTATTTTTTTCTGGTGCATTGCTATACAGGATGTGCAGCCCTTAATAAACAGCCTGTCAGCTGGGGATTCCTTTCCAGTGGCCAAAAATTCCAAGTACCTCAAACTACTGTTAGGAAAAATCCCAAACTTACTCCTCGAAAAGAAAAACCATTCCAGAACGAATAAATCCAAGTGGATCAGAGGGCAGGCAGAAAGGTGACAAGGAACTTGGGGGCATCGACCTTTATACAAGATAAGGAATCTCTCTTCACACAACATATTTTCTTATCACATGTAAAAGGATAAAGTTAGGTATGTTGAAACCTCGGTGCAAGGTGAAACCACGGAGAAACTCACTGGACTTCTCAGATCAATGAATCCATCACCAAAGTAATGTTGGACATTACTACTGGCATGTCCACTTACAAAACCTCCGGCATTAGACTCTGAATTCCAGTACAACTGTGCCACACCCTGCAATGGCAGAGATAAAATTCTGTAAACAGCAGGAAACGGTGATTGTACAACTTCTACTTTGCTCCATAGTGAGATGTGACAATCTATTGTAGACAACCATTTCCACACTGTAGGCAAGTGAAGTAACTTTACAGCCAAGTGAAATAAGTTTACAGAACGAGTTATACAAAGTCCCAGATGTCTAAAGAAGTAGTGAGGTGTGAAGAATGCTAATATGTAACCTGAATAAACAGTATCATCACACACTCTACTGAAATGCACAGGTACCGGGGGGAATAGCTGTCTAAAAGCTTCATGAACAACTACAAAAAGCTCCTTACATATGCATTTCACAACAAACAGCAGGTTACACTATAGTGACTCTTTATTTTAAATTTCAAAGGCTCTTGTAGTAAGCTACATTGCTGGGTGGATCTCAGATGCATTTCCTTGGAGGGTAAATCTTTAGGTATCTAGATTAACAAAAATGGAATACAGAGATTTGAACTGGAAGTCTCATTTGTAACATAAATACTTTAAAACTCTATTAAAAAAAAAAAAAAAAGAAAAACCAAACCAAACCACCCAACAGAAAAAGACTATCCTTAGTCTAGAAGACATAGTACTACAGTACTTATCCCATTTTGGATGCAGAAACTAAGAAGCATTTTTTAACTCAGAAGTTACCGAGTTATACACACCTTGATCTTTCATATGATGACATGCTTTGCAAACTTCAGATATTCTAGCACTCAGTCAGACTGTAACCCATCTAAAAATGAGGTTACTCTGGCAAGTGGGTATCAAGGATACCTCAAAACACAACTCTGAATTAGAAACCCAACAGAGGCAAAATCAGAACATATTCCAGTAAATAAACAGTAGTTATATAGGGTTTTTTACATTTCTGTCACGGGAAAAAAAGAGAGGATGGTATGTAAATGTAAGGCATTATGGATATAATTCTGTAAAATACATTGAAATCCTTTCAATTTTTAAAAAATATTCTTGTTTTACCTGGACCTGTAGACCTTTTACTTCGGCTAAATAAAACATATGCCCAGGTAAGACCCTTGAAGTATGCAGTAGAATAACAAAGAAGGATCAAATTGAATGGAAGATAACGGTGAGAGGGTCTTAAGGGACATTATAAAGCATCCTGGCTGATTTCACCATCATTTTTCAACTACAGTAATGCAGCTTCTTCCCCTTAAAGGCTCTGGAACAGAAGCAGCCAATGTCTGACGAACCTACGTGCAGCTCCTGAGTCGTGTGATGCAGGAAAGCCAGTATAATTTTAATGGTCTGTATTTTCTGAATGGCTCATTTTAACTAGTTGTTCCATATTACCATGGTTTTGTTTCCTAAAAATCAGTAAAAAGGCTTTTGAGCCACACAAAGCTAGCTAAGAGCCTGACTCTTGCAACTCCTACTGGAACAAACCTTCAGGAGTTTGGTTTAGGGGGAGTTTCTGAAGGGTTCTTCCTAGATCACAAGAGGACCAGAACTTGACTCTACAGCAGCCTCATAGATCTGCCAGCCATGTGTGGTGATGCAGCTTTTCATTAAATGTTAGCAAAACGAGCTTTGAGTAGTGGTACACTTACCTCCTCCCTTTTTCTTTTTAACGTCTAACAAAAATTAATTCTGCATAGACTTAGATATGACAGCGGGGAGAGGGTTTGATGCGCACGTAGGTGAACCAGTACTTTCTCCATATCAGGAGAAACCGTATTTCCCTCAATACAGAAAAACTGCAGCCTCCAGTTAATGAACTGTCTCTTTAACCTCAAACGTCATTCTTCCACCACAGCATTAGACCTATGTAGATCGAGATGTTTGCCCCCTAGGCCTTTAATACGAACTCGTACGTACAGCAGCTTTTTTGGCCAAGATCAAAGAAAGGAAAGAATTACTGACTGTACCTTCTCCTGTATTTCAGTAATAGCCTCTGCCCAAAACTGCAGCAAATCTTGAAAGTAAATGCCTGCAGACTTTTCACTTAATGTGAGCAAAACACAACTCAGAGAAACTTGCTGTAAGATGAGAGATAGACAGACAAACACTGTTTCTCCTTCCCTCCTGAATAAAAACCCAAACCAAAGCTATTTTTGACCTCAGGCACTGGGGTTCCCGCGATAACTATTTCTTTAGCCACACACAGTAGTTTCAGCTAATAGGTCATTATCAGAAGGTTAGATAAGGGTACATGGGAGGGTTACGTTTTGCATTCAAATAGTTACACTTGTGCAGCGTTATCCACACACTAACATCACCTCTTCATTGTCTTTTACTCTACGAATTTGGAATTTTGATTTTCACAGGTTTCACTAATGACCAGGAAACTGTTCCGGTCATTGTGAATTTTTTTCTTATCACTACAGCATTTCATAACAATAAAAATTCCAGGAATTCTTCTGAGTTTCTCTCCAGTCACAAAGAAGAGGAACTGAAGACAGAGTTTCTAGTCTTATCATAGGACAGAAGAAATTTGTAAAATAAAGTATCTTTTTCTAGGAATGATCAAATTCCTGTTGTCTTTTAAGGAAACAGGCTGCATATGGAACAAGAGAGCTTCTGGTCAGCAGCTAGGTTACTGCTTCTGACTTAAGCAAGCACAGAGAAGAAAAAAAATACTAAAATGTTCAGGTTTTCCCCCAAACTGGATGTGAATCTCACTGAAACAAAAGGAAATGTGCCAAGGTGCTAGCATTTGCAAAGAACAGCACATAAGGTCAAGAAATATTTAAACCTCATGGTCTTAAGAAGCAACCTAGCTGCTACGGTATTTCTGTGAGAGTTCTTCTATATAATACAGCAAGTACAAGGTACCGTTGTCTCCCTTGGAGCATGGCATTCTGTAACACCTAAACTCATTGCAATCACTCTGCCTCAGGCACGTTATTAAACTACTGTTTAAGTGGAAGTTAATTGAGGCAGAAGATATACACACCTTGTGTGGGCTTGATGACAATGCTGAATTTTAGCTTTAGCAAAGGAAGTCCATTCCATTTTTGGGAGAAAGACATTTAGTTCCTCATACGAAGTTCATATGTCATTTCCTTTAAAAGGGCAGAGGGCAAAAATCCCCACACGGGTCTCCTGCTCCACCTGCCACTCCCTCAACCTTCTAATTTCTTAAAGGCTCAAGGAGGGCAGGCTCCAGATATCTTAAATTCTAACAACTGAATTATTCTTTCAGTTTTTTAGAGGTCTGTCTTCAGTCTTAAAATACAAGAATTGCTTTACTTGTTTTAACTTTGCCCCTTAATCCTGTAATCTCAGACCTTAACTAAGCAAAACCTCATGTCTCAAAATAAAGAGTATTCTTAGTGTCCTCAAGGGACACTAACATCTTTCTTGCACTTTGAAAACTATTGTGTATACCAAGTATTACCTGTATCAAACCTTATTACCTCAGGTCTAGGTCTTCAGCTGGTATGAACTGAATTCATACAATCATTGCTAACTCACTTCAACATGGTTCAGAAAATACATGAGAACCTTGGTACGGAGGCTTTTTACTGTATCTATCTCATCGATATCCCTCTGCCTCAACTAACGGACTGGGACATGGTCTGGCAAGTAGCTTGGAATTAAGGCCATACCTCACCTGCTGAAAAAAAGACTAACAATCCCTTAACAGAACAGAGAAGGAACTCTTCTTACCACCTCTGAAGTTATTACTGCGAGCTGGAGGCAATAATTAGGATAGCGATAGCAAGCAGCTAGCATTAAAATACATTTAAAAAAAAAAATCAGTATTTCACTTAGTGGAACTTCTTTGTGAATACAAACATCACTTCAACATCAATGAAGAAGTAAGAGAATTGCTATCTTTCCTCCTGTGTCCAAACTATTTGTGGTGATTTATCACTGTATTAAAATAGAGCACTCAGATTTTAGAAATATTTTAGAAATCTCTTTTGAAACTGAAAAGTAAGCAATTTTATTATTACTGGATACTTTTGTGCCAGAACATTATACAAGGCGCTTTAGTTGTTCACCTTTCATCATAAACTATAAGTAAGTGAGAGAAGACCCAAGACAAAATATGCCATCAGATATTAAACATGAGTTCAGTCACTTCAGGTGAAACAAGAGTTTGTTGTCATGGGAGGATGGAAAGAAAACCTGGGCTGGTTTTGTAGAGGCCTTGTGTTTTTCTGCTTTCTATTGATAAATAAAAGAACATCTGTTGTAAACACGGTGGGGTAGTAGAAGTCAGGCTGAGCAATGAAGTGGAAAGGTTTGAGATTCATTGAGGCATAAATCATGGTCCTGCTCTGGTACATCAGGTATGATTCAGGCTGCGCTGTTCTGCCACATGGTGCCGCAGGAGACAAACAAACATTACTGCAGCTGCAGTAAAATTTCCTAACACTTTATGGGCTTATGTGCTTCATAATAAGCATAAATTTTTTAATTCTAGGCACAGGAAATTGAATAGGCCAATTCAAGGCAGGATTTGCTGGAGCACCAACAAAGGTCTCCAGAAGGACTCCAAACACAAGTAAGGGCAGTGAGGATAAAATGCCTGCTCTTCACCACATTATGCTGTAGAAACAGTGACATCCTTCTCCCTCTCCTACCGAAAATATTGCAACAGTTTTTATTTTCAAGGCTGGAAATCAAATTTAAAAAGGAAGGAGAAGGGACATTCCTCTTTTTTGGATGATCACTGTGAATTCTCCTATCGAGAGATTCCGTCACCATTTCAGTTACCAAGGAAATAAAACTTTTATTGAAAACATGGTCAAAATTTAATTTTTCCCAACAATAGAAATATTCTAATGTTGCTGTTGGAAATTTCAAAAGCCTGGAACCAATCACTGTGAGATTTGATGGCAACACGTATGGAACTTATCATTACCTGAAACCACAGAATTGATTTTCTTCTCAGATTAAAAAAAAAAATGGAAGCTGATGAAAGTATTTTTCCTTCCTTCCTCTCCAATACAACAGCAATGAGTAACCGCCCACCTGCTCCCAGGTAGCTTTGGATCAGACCCTCAATCTTTCTAGCCAAACACTTCAGAAATTGTTAACAAAATATGAGAAACATTTTAAAATCCAGTTAGATCTGGATGATGTGCTTATACCTCTCCCCTGTTATCTCCAACATTTTATATCTCAGGAGCTGTGGTAATACAGAATACATGAAAATGTTTTATATTTTGGAGCTCAGAAAAGCAGAGCTGAGCAGCATTCAAAATTACCTTTTTTATTATAAAAATGAATCTAGATCACAGTGATGTAAAGAAAAACAGGTAAAATCTTTTCTGATAGGAAATAATATTTTGTTTCGCCTCATGTAAGACAGTCATAATTACTCTCTTGACAAGAGGAAGAAAGTCTAACAACCATTTGTCATCTCCTCCGATGTGAACCCAGTAATTTCAACCTCTTTGGAAATTATTTCTCTACGGCTATCTTGTAAAGTTATGATCACTGAAAGGAATTAATAATAAATTAAAAGAAATATCGAATCTTGTTAAAAACAGATAGCTGTTCTCTGGAGAGTAATGTAAAAGCTTTCAGTTTTACTTTGAACAGTTTTTGGAAAACATAAAAACACTAAGTAAGATAGAATGTAATGGAAGGGGAAGGAACAAGGTTGAATGTGCTGCTCCTTTTACTTTTTATCCTTCTCCAGAATTCATCAAAAGCAATTTTCATCAGTTCAAGCTCCTGCTGTTCTGACTTGCTATAAGAAAAGTGAAGTCATAATGAAGATGGTATTTGCATATGCCAAAGCTAATCTGATCCTTTTTCTGGGGAATCCCCGTCTCCTTTTCTTCCCATAGGTACTGAGTAAGCACCAGTAAGGAGATTCTGTCCTGCAAGCATCCCCTGCACAATGCCAAAGCAGAATACACACTGTTCAGCCCACAGGCTTTGAGCTTGAAGAGCTGCAAAATATATCATCGTTTGAACTTCCTGCACCTGAACTAAAAAAAACCATATCAACGTCAACCACCAGGGTGGGCTACAGAGTCTGCACCCCTATGAGCCTATCGCATAGCTCTTCCAACAGTCTGAGGATCACTCCCATTCCTTCAGAAGCTGAATCACCCATCATCCCACCTACCAGAACAAGCTACTCTTCAGGTAACACTTCTGCCAAGTAGCAAATTTCCCACAGACTTTACAAACGTAGAAGGAAATTTAGTGTATCAGCAGAGCAATTATGACAGCGGCGGTACACAACTGTTTGGGATAGAAAGGACAATCCCACACCACTCTGAAGAAGCTACCAGAGTCACGTATAAAAGACACACTGCATAGATAGAAAGCTACGAAGACAAAAATCTCACTTTGTTGAGATAGTTTCAGTGCCAGGTACCCTAAGTTTTTTTGAACAGATGAAAATAAAGGTAATGAAATCTAAACTCAGGACTCTTCCCTTCATAGTTGCTGATTAGGAATGCCTACGCGTGGCTCAGTACTGCATTAATCTGTAAGAAAGAACCACATTAAACAAACCCGTTGTACAAGGTGCAGTGCACAGCAAGAGAGCGGTCTCGGTTGCTAGAAATGTGTTTCATCCTACTGACAGCCAAGGTTGTGATTTACATCAGCTGTATCTGTAATCTAATTGAGTTTGGCAAAGGCAAGACATGCCAAAAATCCAGACGAGGTATCTACTACTCAGAAAAGAGGTTCTCATGCGATTACAGATCCAGATTTGCTGAAGAATAGAGCTGGCCGTCAATGTCCGTGTTCTAGCCTTCCAATTAAGATTACAGACCCAGATTTGTTGAAGAATAGAGCTGTCCGTCAATGTCCGTGTTCTAGCCTTCCAATTACTCAACGTTAACTACAATATACTAGTACCAGAGAAGCAGCAAGTGTTTGACCAGAGTAGGAGGTATACAGTAAAACCATCTGAATGGCATATACTCCTCTCTCAAATAAATATGTCTGGATACGATACAAGACCATCTGGACACATTTAATTCTCAAAAAAGCCAAGGAAATAGTCAAATAGAGGATAAGAAGCACCTTTCTTGTAAGACACTGCTTCTTCCAAGCCATTGATCAAAGAAGAATGAGGGAGTGTTTTTAGGGTATCACAACAGTTCTTCGTTCCCATAATTAATCTCTTTTGATAATTTATTGTAATTCACCATAAATGGAACATCCACCGTTGGCAATATTGTGAATATTTTCATTGCATGGTATTACAGACAGACTCACTTCCAGAACTTGGAAAGAAAGCTTTAAAAAGTTTCATTTTCATATAAATGGAGTTAACAACAACAACAAAAAAGATATTAAGATATATTTGAGAAACATCCACTTCCTTGAGAAAATGTACACAAAGAGTGCTTCCCTCAAATTTCAAAGGCAAAGCGTTAGAAGGCGCTGTCTGAACACAGTGAAAACACCAGGGGATTTGCGCAGAGCAGAGAGAAAGATAGATCACTTCCCTTTCCATATATTTTTGATAATGGTGTTGGGTTTGTTTGTTTGTTGCTGTTGTTTTGTTTTGTTTTTAAAAAGCAGTCACTAGAAGAAACAGTGTAAATTTAGTGGATGGATTTTTCACGTTAGCACTAGGTTCATTAACTGCGTTAACACTGATTTACAGCCATTAACACCTGCATAAACGGGTCCATAATGACTTTTGTGAAGTCAAAGAGATAAAGAAAACATTAATGCGGGTAGAAAATAATAGATTTTGCTCCTCAAACTACAGACAGTATTTCAACATATTATGACAATGGAGAAAGAGGAAAACCACTTAACGAATTATCATTGCAAGATTCTGGAGAGTTACTTAATTCCAGACATTAACTGTCTTTAAGGAAAAAACCAAGCCTACAAATTAAAATGTTGTTCACAATTACAATAATGTCTTTTTAAATTTAACATGATTTGCACAAATTGACACAGGGTAAATGTGAAGGCTCTGAGCATAGGTACAAGCTTTCACTTCACAGCAATTAACTTGATGTCCTTCTACCAATTTGGCCTGTAGCTTGCACTGAACTACAAAGTGAATTTGTCTAAACATGATCTAAATGTACTTTGCATGTTTTCTATCCCGAATTTTAAAGGGAAACAACAAGTGAATTTCATTTTAGATTTTCCTTAGGTCAGACCATAAATTCCAAGTGAAGCACAAAGAGCTTTTTGCAGACAATATGCTTTTTTATCCTTCAAAGCCAATGCTTGTCAACCGGTTATTTAAATTATTCATGATCACATATAATTTTAATGTGGTAGAAATTAAATATGGCACCTGACACACATTCCAATCAGTGCATGTAATTGGTTTTAAATAACTTTTTAGCCCAAAGAGGACTTTAAAGTAATTTGTCATACTACATGAGAGCGCACATTTTGATCAGCTATAGCACAGACCACACCGTCTTGTAAGTCCCAAATAATTGTTTCATTTTTTCTGAGGTTAGTGATGCTTACACGAACCTCTCCCACCTCTAACAAACACTTCAGAACCTCTTCTTCTGACAGCAGCTTACGCATTACACAGACATTCACAAATATTCACTGACTGCCCTCCAGCACAAATCCTCCACATTTTGAGATAAGCCTGCCTCAAAACTATTTTATCAGGCAAATAATTTAAAAATTATTTTTAATAAAGATATGTTATGTCCTAAAGCGTTAATCAATCACCATTTGTCTTTTTGATGTATTTTCAAATGGCTGCACTTTCAGAAAATACTCACTTTTCTCCCACCTACACAATTCAGGTATTTCTTTCAAACTAGTAATCTGCTGTGTCTGAAAGCTGCAGAAGTGAAATCTCTGTTACTCTTCTGTGCTATCTGTTGCGGTGTTTCAATATCATTATCATTAGAAAGTTTTTCACAGTTTTAACCCCAACCTTTTTTGCCTCATCTCATTAAGTTTGTTTCCTGCCCTACCTGCCACAAACACAAGAGCACAGATTCCTGTCACATGCAGGTAACTGTTGCAGAAATAGCTATGAAATTGAAGATTTCCTCTTGCCGTTATCTTCCTTGGGATAAACAAAACCGGTTCCTTCAATTTAGCTAGGAAAATCGAGAAAACAATCCCGAGCTTTGATCTAATTATTTTCTTTTAATTACTTACATTTGCACCGACTGAATACAAAAATTGTGAAGGAAAAAAATGTCCTATGTAAACTTTTTGTACTATTTTATTCAAGGAATATTTAAATAGTAATCCCACTGTTTTCCATACATAGGACAAATCTTCACACCTGCAAATTTGGGGCCATTTCAAAAGTAGAGCCTTTTTTATTATAGACTATTTCCTCTATCACCAATTTCCTCTCTCACGCACAACTAGAAAATTGATATGGTTTTACTGTTTGCCAAGAGTAAAAAGCAGAAAAAACCCCAGCTCTGGACAGGTTTTCTGCACTCCCTGGGCTGCGTGGGCCTCAGTTCTACGAGTGTTCCTGGAAACAGATGGAGACGGGGTGTTTGCTGTGATGCTCCATGACTCTATAGGAACCAGAAAACTTGGAGCCGAGGCTGCCATGTTGGTGTCAAATAGCCTGGAAAAAACTTGAGGTGGAGAAACTCAGAACAGAGTAGAGAAAAAAAAAAACCCTAACAAGTTGTACTTCCATAACACAACAAAAGTAACAAATCTGTGCACAGCCAATTCTACGAGTGTTCCTGGAAACAGATGGAGACGGGGTGTTTGCTGTGATGCTCCATGACTCTCTACAGGAACCAAAAAACTTGGAGCCGAGGCTGCCATGTTGGTGTCAAATAGCCTGGAAAAAACTTGAGGTGGAGAAACTCAGAACAGAGTAGAGAAAAAAAAAAACCCTAACAAGTTGTACTTCCATAACACAACAAAAGTAACAAATCTGTGCACAGCCAATTCACGTTCAATAAGAAATCACTGAAGTGTGATTGAAATCTGCCTGTGCCTGAAGCATTCTGTGAAGGTAAATTAACGCTCCAAACCTTCATGGATCTGAAGCCTGAAGAGATTCACAGTTACAGGTTGTTTTGAAACTATGAGTATTTCTGCACAGATTTGACCCCTTTTATTTGAAATTCCTCCTCTCACTGTTCTAGTGATTGAGGCGCTACAAGACCCTCTTTATTTGAACCAGCTGATCCGACACACAGAGAAAACCTTTCCTCCTTTCTCCTGGCCAAAAGCACCTTCTCACCAGCCAGACAGCTTAAAAATTTGTTACTCATCATGCCATTGTCTATAAGCATCTTCTCACAAACTCTCTCACAATCTACAACTAAACTTATGAGTGTTTTTTCTCATAAACTACTCAGACCTGAACAGTTTGTACGTCTAGAATTATGCAGGAATGGAGACCCGCTTTACAGGAGTGACGGACCCTCCCTAGCTAAGTTGTCACCCCTATTCCAGGAAACAGGAAAGCAACTGAACACTTTTCCTTTTTCATGTTCTCTGTCCTAATCCCAAACCTGACCTTCCTCCTACAACCTACCACCATTTATTACAGTCTTTCCCCCTTTCCTAGAACCTTTGCTTAAAAAGCTGAGAGCTTTAGGAGTGTCACACTGAATGCCAACGCTAGCATGGAAAAAGCCTGTAGTGGCAGCGATTCAGTTTTCACAGTGAAGTAAACCATGGCATAGGTGACAGCAGTCAGCCCAGCACGTTTGTGTCAGGACTCTACTAGCAGAATCAAGTTTATTTTATGCAGCAAACCACTGTACAGATTTTTAACACCAGCCTGAAAATAAAGTTATCTCAGTCAGAATCTAAACGTATTATTCATAGAAACGGCCAGGCAGAGTCATTTTTCAACAACTCTTCTTGAGGTACCAAGTGTGATTTAACAGCAGGGGAACAAGGGGGGACGTTACTCTTAAAACATAAGTTATTCTGCACACTCGTCATCAAAAGCTGAGTTTCTGGTACTTGCCCTTTAATCGTTGGTTCTCCATCTCTGAGAGCAAGTCAGGAGAGAAATTGTGAATACGCTTCAGAACAGCAGTGTCTATCTCTGACAAGATACTAATCCAGGTGCTAATTCCAACAAACATGGACATTCAGAGGAGAAGAGCTCAGTCTGCAAGAAGGTCATTGTCAAGGAGAAGGGATTCATTTGTACGGGAAAACCAAACCCACTTGTCCTTCTTCTAAGTAGCCTGTATGTGGGTGATGCTGCCTGTGATTTGACTAGTTCATGGGGGCCCAGTAAAAAAATCACATTGTGGTTTCATTTGCAGTTACACTTTTTCCAACAGAACTGACTGATGCAATTTGCCTTTTTTGAAGAGAACTCTTACTATGAACTGAGCATTTCAACCTGAAAAACAGAACGGTCCTTTCTGACACTCCTAGTTTTGGCTTGCTGAATGTTTTGTTCCAGCCACGGAACTGCGATCTAGACTGGCCAGTGCTTGGCCTGAGAGGGCGACCGAGTCCAGGCGCAGACCATTACAACCCAGTACATACAGCTCTCTGCCTCTACCCAACTCCCGTCCGGTTTCTGGCAGCTTCCTAGATCATGCAAACTGCTTCTCCTCCCTCTTGTGTACATGGGCTTTTTGGATTCATGGATTCTGCTGTCCGAAAAGACATACAAAGAGAGCTGTCACCCTACTAACGACAGCAGCTTTGACAAGCATTCTGTGAAACCATCACCTCACTGCCAGCACGGAGAGAGGCACAATGCTGACACCATCCTTCCGGTAAAGACAGACGGCTGTCACAAAAAGGTAAGCAGCTGCACTTTAAGGGAGATTCGTGCATTACCGAGCAACATATTGTAATAAAGAGAAATACATTTTGCTTAAGTAAGGACTGTGAAATACCAAAGAGACCCATAAAGCAAAATTAACAGGACATCGCGGGCTTGTAAGGCTGTAATGACATAAATGCACTATTCATAATTGAAATGGAACCGAACAGCGCATGTTTCCAAAACTCTTCTTCACACGCACTGTAGTGACAGGTGAGTTGTTGCAACACCAAGGTGGAACTTTTTCTGAATGCAGTTTTGGGCTATGGTCACCATGAGGGTGACTCAGAAGAAAGGTTTTATATGTGCGTTTTATGGAAGCAGCTTAACTGTACACAGGTGAAAAACAAAAATTAATTATGTTTGGTAAAGAACACATTGCAAAACACTTGGCAATAAAATTCAGCAGTTTGACTTCTCAAACTCTGGAAACTGAAGAGAGTTTAAAAATGAAAAAACATTAAAAAGTCAGACTTGTCCATAGCAAGTCAGCACGTGAGAAGCCACCATAGGAATTAACTTCACACTGACTAATTTCACTCCTGCAGACAGCTGTGGCACAAGGAAGCACTCCTGGTGAACACCAGAAGTATCTGCTAGGGAGCAGTGAGGAGCACGCTGTGAACATCAACTTCACAGCTGGCTCTGTAGAGCTTCTGCAGAGACAAGCCTTCACTTTGTCTGAAGTTCCAAAGTCAACCTAACTACTCAGAATGTCTCTCTGTGCATCAGGACAAACCTTACACAGATGGTCCTGGTCAACCTGCAGCATGTTCTAGCAAGAATACGCCATGCTTTGAAAACCATAAGCAAAAGGACATTAAAGATTAAGGTGCTTTGTCCATTGCAACCGAGTGTTACCCATCCGTGGCAGTGGGTATTTTCCAAATCACTGTTTCAAATCAATGTCTTTCCACAACTCAGAGAATGAGACACTTAAAACCAAGCTGTACTGACTCTAAATGGACCCGTGCCAGTTCACAGGGGAAAGAATCTGCCTGGTCCGCTCTTCATTCTTGTGCAGCATTTCTCAGTTGTATCGCGAGCTTTTTACTACTTTTGGTTTAGTAAATAAGTTGTGTTTTGGGATGAGTTTGTGTATGTTAAACACGTTTAGGATGAACTATTCAGTCAGAACTATCAAGTGGATTAGATGCAGGGTGAAAGGTTTTTAATTAAAATACATGTTTTGTCAGGATTTGAGAAGAACAGATTTCTCTCACCAAGAAAGAGCATTTCATGCCTCTTAAAGTACAGATAATTTAATTTCCAAATGACACTAAGGCAAAGGAAGCGCTAGAACCTAACTTTAATCCTCCTCGTATGGTGCAAAAAGTTACTAAAGATGATAGGTCATTAATAATTTTTTGTCATTTTGATATTATAAATTTTAGATGGGTAGATATAGCTTATCCAAGGAGCTTCATTTCCCAGCAGACTGCAAGATTCATCTTCTTTACAGCACCCCTTTCTTTTGTCAGTCGGGGCCCTCTGCACTTCCACTGTGAGCCTCTCCAGAAGCTGAGCAAAACTACTACGTGTTCTTGACAGGCCCTCCATTATAATTTACCAAGTAGTTTTGCTTCACCAGCACACACTGAACTTGACCATCAGGTAATTCCAGGAGAACAAAGAGGAAAGGGACAAGTGGCCAAATTCTGAAGCAGCATAACAGGAAAATCAAGGATCTCCAAGACACACCCTCAGAAATTCAGAACACTAATACTGGCTCGGTTAAAAATTATGTTCTTTTTCAGAGTCAGTACCAACACAGAAAAGCAGTATTTCACAGTCATATGGAAGTAGGAAAACACAACACCTTGCAGTGATAGCTACTGTCCGAGAACCAGCTTGGACGAGAGAACCACGAGAACTCTCTGGAAAGTGCTGAAAACATGCCAGCTCTGAAGCGGAATGTGGTGTGTAAACAATCAGGTTGTAAAGCAACTTAGAAATGCAAGTGATGTAATTCTCATTATCATTCCTGTATCACAGGCAGGTACTAACAGTACCACGAGGCATGACTTTTTTATTAGCATCATTTTCTTCTTGATGCTACCATTATGGTTTTCTTATGTTGACAAATGACTGCTGGCCATTCCTACACCTGCTACCCTCTTCCTTAGACAAACTATTTCATGCTTCTGTTCCACTTTTATAAAAATAACCAAACGTTTCTGTCTAATGACTTTGTTTTCTGTAGTAATTTATGCCATGGTTATATGTGGTTACCGGTAGCTGAATTAATTACTCTCTTACATGTTGACGACCAGGCAAAATCTTTTAAATGTCAACTTTGATAAATACTAATTCTGCTTTGCCCTAATCATTCTGCATATATACTCTATCCTAACCGTATTCTGGATGGGATGTATTCTGGGAGTATTCAGAATTATAATTTCTGTATAGCGAAAACAACCTGAAAACAACTTTCGGATTAAGAAATTAATAATAAAATGTTGTCTAGCTCAAAGATTCATGTAACTGGAATTTATCTACAGCAGAGTTAAAATTTCTAGAGACTGTAAAAATGGTGTTTAAAACACAGAGGTATCCTTACAGATCTACATAGATTTTCTAAGAGTCTGGATCCTACAAATTGAATTTTAATACAGCAAACCCTGTAACAATCTCAGCCAAGATTCTGGACTAACATACCTTTATGAAGTTTCAGTTCTGAAAACAAAACTTTTACTTCTATGAAATTAAAATGAAAATTGTTGGCATTTCCATTTTGGACACTGAAATGGTGCAACAAAAATTTCCATTTGTAAGCGCTAGAAGAAAAATAAGATATATCTTCAAATTAATATATTTAAAAACAAAGGTTCTTTTCATCAGAGGCTTTCTATCAACTTGTTAAAAAAGTCCTAAGCCTGTAACGTTTTGTCCTTTCTCAGGAAAATCTATAATTTTTTGCAACAAATCATTAAATATGGATGATATAGCATAACACTTCCATATTCTTAGTATTTATGAAAACCAGTTCTTATTAATTCATTAGTGGTTTTTCAAGGATGCACTTTTCAAGGATTTCCTTTTCAAGGATTCATTTATTACCTAAAGATTTTTAAAATGAACTGCTGTTGCTAATGAACATAACAACATTCAAGTGTTAATAGGTACTGAAAAAAATTACACTGGAAACTTCCATTTCTTCTTTTACTCGTGCAGAGAAAGCAAGATCGTAGCAAAAGACAGTGAAAATAAAATTAGTTTACCTTTAATCCTCCCAAATCAATAGGTTAATCAAAAGAATCTTAAATTACATGACATTGGAATGCCCTACAGAAAGGAGCCACTCCCACGATCTGTGCTATCTTTACCAAGGACAAGATAACCTTGGACTGAGTTTTTGAGTACAAAATTGATTGGTTTTGTTTAAAGAAAATGTTTTTAGGCTAAATGAACAGAAATCTAACACAAAAAGGACAGTCAAGTATGACTTTGCTCTACCAAAAAAAAAGAAAAAATCTCTTAAGCGCTGAAGCTCGTGAACACAAACTTGATCGGACATTCTTGGAATGTTTTAAAAAGAACGCCATCACCCTGATTTCAAAAAAGGAAAAATAAAGCAACTGACTGAAATGAGAAATTACTTTCACCTCTAAAAGCAGCCCCTCCCTCAAACGGCACTAACGGAAGACCATTGACAGCATTGCTCTGGTTTTGTAGAGAACAAGGCATCGCAAACCCCTCTGAAGCCAATGTCTGTGCTCCTAGTGACTGCCAGGTGGTATCGGAGCAGAACCAAGCACACAGAGACTTTAAGACTCCCCAGTATAAACTCCATTCAAGAGACGAAAATCAGGAACGTCAGCAGGGCCCCAAGTCCCTCTGACTTCAACAGCATTTAGTCCATTCCGGTAATTCAGCCCCAGTTCTGAAAGTCGGATCCTATACCGTACGGTTAAAGAGCTGCCTGAAGACGTGGAATGCAGATTGCACAGGAAAGAGAATGTCGTTGTGTACATCAGATTTTCACGCCCAGGCTGGTGTCACCCCAGTGCCCCTTCCCAGCAGGTTCTGCAATACAGCCTAGTACTTCCCAAATGGCACTAGACACTTTTGTTGGGGCAACTGCACCCCGCCCAGGGGAGTATACAAGACCTTCCAGGCTCAGCGTTAAAGAGCTGCAGTCTTCTTGCCAACACAGACTCGCTCCAAAGCGGCAGGAGCAGCAATGATATTATTGACTATGATCCCCACATGAAAGATAGTGACTAAATGACATCGCAGAGGCATACCAGAGATAATTGGACAGCAAATTAAATAGATTACTGATAGATTATTCATTACACGGGCACACAGTGCGATAGAGCGCTTGCAGAGAAATGACCACAATTATGGATATTGTACGCGTGGAAGAGACAGATGTTAACTCTTCCAGGAGTGGTTTGCAGTTTGGTAAGTGGGAGATATCATGGTAGCACTTTGCACGCAGCCTCCTCCACCCACATTTTTAATACCAGCAATTTCAGCCAGAACTCCCAGAAAAAATACTCCACTCCAGGGAGCTGCTTGAGGCACTAACCTGGAGCAATGCAAAACCTTGGGAAGTGCCCACGAATTGGCAGCAGGTGACGAGAGCAAGTCAGGGGCTCATGAAAAGCCAGACCTTCAGTTCAGGAGAAGTTTAAC
The DNA here is from genome assembly GCF_000710305.1 of Buceros rhinoceros silvestris. Taxonomy (NCBI): domain Eukaryota; kingdom Metazoa; phylum Chordata; class Aves; order Bucerotiformes; family Bucerotidae; genus Buceros; species Buceros rhinoceros. The sequence goes on from NW_010428421.1 coordinate 17,789, forward strand.
ATCAGACCATTCAACAAGTAAATTTACCACCGCTTCTCTAGGCCCATGCTGCTTTCAGAGATCACAACACAAGTTTGCAAGACTTTAATAAGCAAAAAATTTACTTGCCACTCTATTAGCCCAATCACGTGACCGCCCCTAGCAGCACACACCTGCCTTCAAGGTACGTAGCATAAAAAGTGAAGAGAACCAGACTTTGTTCATCAGGTATTGATGCAGAGAATGTTTTTCATACTTACCAGCATTTGCTACTCAAGACTGACCAATATCCATGTTCGAAACTAAATAGTAATTTGGAGAAAAAAAAAAAATCTATACACTACAGTACTGGAGAGGAATTAGATTAGAAAACTCTAACAGCCCAGAATTGCTTCTAACATTTTTATGCAACTTTTGCATAAAACGGAACGTTACTGCATCACAGAACATAAAATTGTTGGGGGCACTTAAAACTAGGCAACATAATCAGTGTTTGTTCAGCTTTTCCACTCATTCTGTCCTCTGCAGGTTTTTCTGAAGGTATACAGTCAAACACATTGCGATTCCAGAGTTGTGAAATAACGAACTAACCACAAATACTAATTTAATATTATAAAATATCAGCAAAATTATTTTCATTACTTTATGATCATCATTATAACGGTGTTATGGTACAAGTCCTAAAAAGCAATGTATAGACATCGCTGCTTGATTAGATAGCAGATTTTTCTAGCTGGTTTAAATGTGTACATTTTGCATACATTTCAATACTTCCAACTATTTTCAAGTTTTCTGACATGAGACACCAGGATGGGAGTACACCATAATTTTCCAAGGGGATTAAAAACCTGAAAGACCTTCTTTACCCCCCCACCCCTAGACCGTGCATTCGGCAAGGCTGGTAGGGCTGGCTGACCAGTAGACAAGCTCAGTGTCTCACCATCACTACCGGTACCTCACCATCACTGACAAAAACGGCACTGAGATTCTAGGAGATGAGCAATGTGGAAGCAGTGGTCACTCAGCTAAAAATAAATTTAGGATGAACTTCAGGATTTTGTGAAGTCTACCGACAGAAACATTTTGGCTTCAGTGTGACCTGGACACCTGCCTGCCTTAGGCTCTGAGAATCACACACATTGTGTCTAGCTTTAAATATCAAAACTAATAGACGATATTCTCTGGCATATCTGTCATTCTAAGAATGATAAAACTGGCTGCTCTGAGACCAGATCTCATTTTCCTGGAAACTCAGATGGCTGTTGTCTTAAAAGAAGTAAAAATTGAGATCTTAGCTGCCTTCCATCCAAAGGGCACTATGATGACTGTTTATCATGCAACCCTCTTCAAACAATTTTAAAAATTAAATTAAATATTTAACACATTAAAAAACAAACAAACAAAAACCTGTGTGAAGAGTCTGCAGAGCCCTGTGCTTTCTTGCCTTGTCAGCAGCTTCATAACGAGCTTGACAGATAGTTCAGATGGTCCTGCAGGGAAACAAAAAGATGAAAGCGTAGAGGATTTTTGTCTTTGCTTCCATAATCTTACCAGCACCCAAACAGTACAGGCAACAGCATCCCACACAACAGAAAATTAGAGGACTGAAAAACATGACTGCTTGAAAATGCTCTCTCATGTAAACACAATGTGAGGGGAAAATTGGAGAGTGAAGAATTGAAAAACATCAACCAGCAAACAGTAACTCACATTGTAACTAGGGCAAAATCCCACTTAAAGAGACTGAACACTTAGTTCTTTGGCAAAGATCAAAACAAAAACCAAAAGAAAAACCTCAGTGTAACTGTATCTGGAATAGCAGGAAGCGTTATAGCATCTCAGAAAGAACAGATCCATTCTACAGAATTAAAGGACAAGAAGAGAAAGTTTGCAGAAACATTCTCAAAATGAGTTTTTTAAACTGGGTGAGTCCTCCGCGCCAAATGTCACGATCTTCCTATCCTCAGAGACTCCCAGAAGAAGGAATCGCCAGGAGGAAGTTTGTTTGGCAATCTGGTATTATTTCAAGTTAAGAATTTACAGGTTTGGCAAAGCAGACCCATGACAGGAGACATCTAGGATTTGCAGCTATGATTTGCACCTCAAGGCTTTCTCTTTTAAAGAGCATGTTAAACAGAATTTTCTTTTTTATGGCTGCTGCTTTCTTAATTGCATTCACAACAAGACCTGTCACTGTCTTGAGGGTGTGCACAAATGGCCAGTTCCTACTGGATAGATGAACTGTCCCCACAGGTCTTTAGGACAAATTCTCAATGATTTGAGGTGGTGAGGATTTTACACTAGAAGTGCAGGGTTGTTGGAATTCCTGCTAACGCTATAGCAAGAGGAGAACCTGGTTTCATTCTCATATATGAAAAGAGTTTACAGAATCTGCAGTTCGAACAAATCTCTAACTCATAAATTATGTCCATTTGTCTTTGAACCATTAAACATACCAAAGAGAAAATCTTTGCTGTTTGCAAGTCACTTGTCAGGTAAATTCACAAGCAAGTTAAAGATTACTTGCAAAGTGTCTATTAAAACAGCCACAAAATACTGTAAACTTTCAAAGGTAACCTATAATTTTAAAATCAAATGCTCTAGGCTAGTATTTAAAGCACAAAAATATTGAAAATCCCAATGCCAAATGAAACCGAGTGTGAGAACATTTTGAAATAAATGATGGTATCTAAAATTATTGGCAATTCTCACCATTCAGAAGATGTACAAAACATTCATGGAGATCAAAGTTGCATTAATAGAAGGAAAAATTACCTAAAAATTATTTCACATATGAGAAACCGAGGATGTGTAAGGGAATTACTGTATCTTACACCAGTGACCTTAGAAGCACAAGCAACCTCAGAAGTCCAGCACTTTTGTAGAAGCTTTTTTCTGCCTCCCTCCCCTCTCTGGTAGATCAATAAGAACTTTAATACTAGATTTTAGATGGTAGCACCTGCTTTCGATGAAACTCATACTCCTCTATCACACCTGTGATAAATTGAGTGTACTTAAAGGGACAAATTCCAGGCAAAGCTTTCCTGCATTGCACAGACTTTCCCTGTGGCCCGAATATTGCGCATTTTGTACAAGACTGTTCATGAAAATAATGAATTGGAAAATCCTCTGTGACTTCTGTGGACAAGTCCATGCCTTGCCATGCCTTCATGGCAATTTGTGACGTGAATTCATTAATTTACCTTCCCGAAATCAGTCTGATACAGGCGGATAAAAAAAATTGAAGGAAATCTTTATACAAGAAGGGTTTTTTCCTGTTCATTGCTCAAGACAAATACCAGGAGAGCCAGCTACCCCTGCAGATTATTCCATTTTTCTCTTTTTATTGCGTTTTTCTCTTTTCAAATTGCTAACATAAATTCTATTAGGTTAAACTTTTGAAGTCATGACCACTAGCTGGCAGTACTGGACATGACTGAACGAGCACAGAAGTTTTTCTCCAGTTTCAAAAAGCCACTCCTCATCAACTGGCAGAATAAGCCGTTCTGGGAATTAGTTCAGCCTAAGGGAAATTTTGCCGGTAGAGTGAAGTTAACAGAGTGGCTTTTGCTGCATTTTATGGAATCCCAGGTTATAACTTTAATTGTAGTCGTAGTGTAATGTGTTTGAACAGCTTCTAAAACTGAATTTCAATCCTGAAGTTAGCACTATCATTTCCATCTCTTTGAGAAATGCAAACAGAAAACATGAAAAGTCAAGACCATAATTTGTTTATATGAAGTGACACTAAAAATAGAATCTTAGGGAAAAATGCAGGTCTGGCAATACCTAGAACAGAAATGAACCAGCTGCTTCTGCACAGATTATGGAAGCACTCTGGTTGTATTTGCTCCACTAAATCATTATACTTGCTCCAGCTAGGCTGGAACAACAAACGTTATCCAGCAAAGCCCTCAACAATCCATTGATGTAAATGCTCCAGGTCACAAGTTATGGTGCAAACAGCTAGTGAGGTCTGTGGTCTTTATCAGAAAGCACCAACTGCACACGTGGCACGATGAGCTCAGCACTACTGCCGAGTTCAGTGAGAACAAAGATGCACTTCAGCAGAAAAATCCAGTCACGTGTACTCTCCAAGGAACCTGTATTGCAATTTGTTAGTGCTATATTCCTCGCGTCTGTTGTTGTTACTTCAGTGGTGGTGGTGATTTCTAAAGGGTACAACTTTATGTACCCACTCAGTGCACACAGATGAACCAACAACAAGCTTCTTCAATCAAAAAAACAATCAGCTGAACAGAAACCTCTGTTCAGAAGCCCTTCACTGCCATAAATAAACTGGTTTTAGTTCCAACACTTGAAAAGGGGTGTAGTCATCAAAATTCAGTGAGAGCCCCAAATCACTTAGCGTAATTCAAGTTGGAATTGCTTGTACGTTAACACACGGTACTCACAATAACCAGCACGAGTCATAAATGTCTGTAAAGATGAGAAATACTGACAATGACCAGGGTGAGAAAGGGGAGAAAAAACTGTTTCACCTGGTTTTAGCTGCAGAAGCTACAGAGCCAAACTCAGTAATTATTAAAAAACCCATTAAAATAAGGAAAATTCCAAGTTCTGAATAATTCCCTTTTCCATGTAACTGCTATGTGTGTGCCTTTTTTAGTTTTACCCTTTATTCCCCCGTATAGGTGTTCTTACTAAGCCTCCTAGAAGCACTCACGTGGATAATCTTTAAACCATTGTTCCCTTACCATTTCCTGTGCTTGACCCTCCTTGTAAGCCCTTAAAGCTTAAAAGCTTGTAAGCTCCAAATAGCTGCCACTTCAGACAGAGGCTTTAACACCTCAATATTTATTTATTCACTTCTAATGTAGCTTTCTTCCCAAATTTGCTATCTTCAATTTTACATCTTCATTTTTCTGGTCATCCCCTGTTAACACCTACAATTGAGAAACATCCGAATTCTCCCCTTCAGCACTGTGACCCATCCGTAGGAAGCGCAGCCGCGGCAGCCACCTCTCAGTGCTGCTGATTCCAATGCGCTAAGCCCCAGCTGCAGAGAAGAAGCCTGTTTTTATTGCTGCGACTCACCCTCCTGTTTGATTAATGCTAAAACTAGTAATAATCCAAAGCATGTACATAATTTACATTTGTTTTATGCTTCTGTAACGCCACCGACTCCGACAGCGCAGTTACTCCTGATTTACCCTGCTATAAATCAAACCGCAATCACAGTCTGGGAGTACCAGTTTGAGTCGAAAGCTGGCATTTCCACGTAATTACTGTTCCAAATAGAACCGCAGTTAATGTCCTACTTGTTTTTCAGAACTCTTTGCACTGTAGTTTTCATTTCCGCTGATTTAGCTATGTAATTACTTTTCAGTGGTGGCAACAGCAAATGTGCTTTCTCCTTGCTATTAAGGCAGCATTTGTTTTGCCAGTGACAGTAACTGCAGGTGTCACCGAAACCATGAACCACTGGGGGCCACAAAGATAAAAAATTTAAAAAGGAAAGAAATGGAAAAAATGGTGAGATTTTTTTTGTAATTTTTGTCTCCTAAAAATAGCATCACAGGTGTAAGAACATCTCAAGTATCACAACCAATACTAAAGGGAATAATAAAATGGAATGTTTCATAATCCTGAGGGTTTGATGAGTTCATCTGGAGAGTGGAGAAAGCAGAAGAGGGAGAAGGGGTATTTTAACGGCAACTGATTTCCATAGCCATCTATGTGATAACTAATGAAAATACCACTGCTGTGCCCCGAGACTCACATAGGTCTGAG
>NW_010428421.1:23659-28851 GCF_000710305.1 Buceros rhinoceros silvestris
CCCCCCCTTCCCCCCCCCCGCCCCCGCCAGAAGTATTTTTGGAGGGTCTATTTTAAAATGCATTTTTAAAAAATTCAAGTTAGTCTCTGCTGGCTATTATCAGAGAGACTGAAGCACACTGTAAAGATGCTTTAGTTGAAAGCACATTTTCAATTATTTACTTCAGGCACTGACAATAAACTGGTCAGGGCAACATGAAACTCATTAGGAGCTAATTTATAGTGCTACACTCGCTGCTGCGGCGGCTTATTTACTTCAGGCACTGACAATAAACTGGTCAGGGCAACATGAAACTCATTAGGAGCTAATTTATAGTGCTACACTCACTGCTGCGGCGGCTGGACTGATCTAGTCACCTCCTCTAAGAATTAGTACGTTATACTGTCTCCCTTAACAGGCAGTTTACATAATCCTATCAAATTCCATGCTGCCAATACATAATCCTGATTAATTTTACAGTTTTCTAAGAGTTGCACCAGATCTAAAGTAATCAGCAGAAGTAAAAATAAACTTCCCTGGATTTTAAGTCACACATACACACTGAATATAAATTTCTATATTATCAAGAATTCGGCTTCCACAAATGGAAGAGCATTTGGTGAAAAAATAAAAGGGCCATAAAAATAAAGCATTTCATTTTCCTGCTAGAGCAAGAACCCAAATGTTTCTAGCTCAAGGACAAATCACCCAAACAGTAAAATGGGATGCAGTCATTACAGTTTTAGTGCTTTTACAGTCAATGGGTAAATGCAAAATCTAGGCATTTTAGAAGCCCTTATCTTGATGCTCTGCTAAATGCAAAAATGGGATTTCAGCACTTACAAAGGGATTAACAAAAGAATCTAAATTCTTAAAATGGCAAGCACTTGTTTAGCAGCCACTTGAGATACCTCAATTACTTACTTCAGACATGTACTTTAAATACCTCTCATCACTTAAAATTCTACTTCCAGGTATTCTTGGCAACCTTTTAATCTTGAAATAACTTGAAATAACTCAGTGCTGGTCAGGTGCTATCAAGCTGTCGCAAGGAATTGCTCTAGAATTCCACAACTGATCCAAAAATGCCTAAATTGCTCAAGTCTTTCTTGAAAATTCATGGTGTGGGGATAGGAAGGAAAGGTAAGAAGAAACGATAAAAGCTGTTCCACACATCTGCTCTTTAAAATAAATAATACATGGTTTAATTCATGCGTATGCCCAAGCATAGAAAAACCCCAGATCTCCAAGAAGACTGGAGAATCCAGGCTATTCTGAACAAGTGACACTCTCCATCTGCTCCAGGGATGCCACATCTAGAGTATTACATCCAATTCTGGGCTCCCCAATTCAAGGGAGACAAGGATCTACTGGAGAGAGTCCAGTGGAAGGGTACAAAGATGATTAGCGGACTGGCCACTTCTCTTATGAGGAAAGGCTGAGAGACCTGGGTCAGTTTAGCCTGGAGAAGAGGAGATCTTACCAATGCTTATCAGTATCTAAAGGGCAGGTGTCAAGAGGATGGAGCTGAACTCCTTTCAGTGGAGCCTAGTGACAGGACAAGAGGCAGAAAACGAGATCTTACCAATGCTTATCAGTATCTAAAGGGCAGGTGTCAAGAGGATGGAGCTGAACTCCTTTCAGTGGAGCCTAGTGACAGGACAAGAGGCAGAAAACTGGAACACAGGAAGTTCTGTTTGAGCATAAGGAAAAACTTCTTTACTTTGAGGGTGACACAGCACCGAAAGTGGATGCCCAGGGAGACTGTGGAGTCCCCTTCTCTGGAGCTATTCAAAACCTGCCTGGACCCGATCCTGCGCAACCTTTAGCAGGGGGCTGGACCAGATGATCTACAGAGGTCCCTTCTAACTCCTACCATTCTGTGATCTTTTTGTAAGAAGATTCAATAGTAGGAGTGGTAGTAGGCAAGTAAGAACATTTATGATTATTTTGCATTAGCAGGTTGAGCACTCCTCTGTGAACGAGGACACTGTGGTTTGATTCCTCTGCTAGTAATTTTTAAAATATATTTTACGTTAAACAGTCAGTAAATAAATCACACAATAAGGTGGGGTAGGGACGGAGCCCTGCGACTTCCCTCTCCAGGGATGGTTTTCAACATCAGGTTCTAAATTTAAACATGTGCTTGTAGATTTCCTCTCTCTCCACCTCAAGGAGTACTCTTTTTTTTTCCTTCTTCCTCTTCAAAGGTGTACAGCTATAAAAAAAGAACTGCAGTTCAATTGATCTCTTACACTTCATAGAGAAGTTCCAAACATATTGCTTAAAAGAGTAACTTTTTTACAGTCCCTTCAAAGAGCAAACTTGCTTTTAGTTGTCTGCTTCAGGAGACAGTTCAAGACTTTGACAGTTTGCTGGAGAGAGATGTCATCCTGCTGTGGCACGATTTAGAGTACATTTCAGCCTTCACAATTTGGTGTTTTTATTCCTTCTCCGTGGTTTTCTGATCAGTACGAAGTATGGGGATTTTTTTCCAGTTTCACTCTAAGGCGACAACCTTTCAAACCACTGCTTAAAAAGCAAAGACCTAACACAAAATCTCAAGGCTCTACATTTATTTAGCCAACGCTTTTAGGAAAGAAATAAAGGATTTTAGAATTCGGCCTCTTATCTGGAAAATTTGTAATTTCAGACCTTCCAAAACAAGCTCAGAGGTATTTTTTTCATTAAAATATTTCACCCACCTTCTAAACATTTAATCACATGCCTATTTTACTCATGTTAAAAGCCTCAATGACTTTAATAAAAACAGTCAGGTGAAGTTACGCGTCATTTCAGTCTTTGCAGTAGGAAAACCAAAGAGCAATTAAATCCAGATTGTCAGACAATAATAGTAATAACAGAAAAGATTTCACAGGCGGATTTGAGATGGTCTCTAAAAACAGCAAACTACTTTGGCTTGTAAAGAACATCTGTCACAAACTAACTCTGTACGTCACTGGGATGTACTGCCGAACACATGCTCGGACGCAAAGTAAAACGATGCACAAAGCGGTGTACCCGTCCATCGACTATCTGTGAACACTAAAACACATCACATTGTTTTAGACCAAAACAAACAAGCAGAACACGCAAAGTTACAGCCCCATTTGCAGCTGAAACTGGTGTAGTTCGAGCCAAACACCTGCTAAAATGGTGTCAGGGCACTGGAAATGTCCTCGACTGTCCTTATCCTGCCTAGGTATACCCTTCAGCCATCTCTCCTCTTCTGGTCTCTTACTACAGCAGCTCCATGGATGGCTGTTCTCTGGAGCTGAGTGGACTGGACAGCAGTCGCCTGTGATGGCAGAGGGTGGTATTTAATTATCAAGGGCAGGAGAGACCATCATGCTAGAAACTTTCAAGTGTGCACTGCTGGTTTACACACAGGCTCCTTTAAGTGGAAAGAAGGATACACACAGAACCTTTGAAATTATTGTGACTGTGCCTTTTTCCTCTGACAACATGTTGAAGGCAGTAAACAAGCGACCATATCAACAGATAATGGTGGTTTTAATACTGGGGTATGTGATTGCAGGAGCACCTCTATAATCAATTTGATTTCAAGGAAGGACATACTTTTAAAGGATATCTTTCACACATGCCATGAAAACAAGACTCCCAAAGTTTCATACGCTATGCAATTTGTCATGCCTAAGTTCTGAAAATGCAAAGCAGTTGCCATTTAAAAGATTAAACTGAAAATCACTGCAGTGGCATGGGAAAAACCCAAACAGAAACAAAAAATGGGAAAAAAGTAATTAAATATAACCCAAGCACAACCATATGCATCTGAGTTTCTATGAACTGATCAACAGATTCAGGGGCTTCGCTGAGACTATTGTTATGGCTTATTCAGCCCTGTCGTGGCTATTTACAGATGGCAGACCCCTGTCAGCTGGAGAGCTATTCTCACGCAGATAAAGCTCTGTATGTTCAAAGGGCTACACCAATGAACCCTGGCTAATAATTCCTCACAGTATCACCCTCAATTTGGAACATCATCATCACAGGGGCACTGTAGAGCAGAAGGATGGAAGGGAGATTTAATAACACTGCCCACAGTGAGAAATAATAATGCCAGGGATAAGGAATTGATAACCTTGTAAGAGCTCCTTTGAAATCGGATGACCAACAGAGACTCCAGGTCTGTCAGGAAAATCTGTGCATTACTTCTCGCCTCAGCATTTGTTGTGATTTCTAGAAACGAACATTCCTTCACTGTTCTTAACAACCTTTCAGATTTTCATGGCTGCTAATACAGTTCTAAGTAGGTTTTCTTCTCTCCCAAAAATGCATGCCCATTAGCTTTACCTTTTTCTATTTTCAGTTATATTAATAGAGATAAGTACAGAATGTATTTGCCATAGAAATGGTATTTTTTCTTTCTTTATTTTTAAGTGCTAAGGAAGCATTAGAGTATCAGGTGTTTTAATCAGCCTAAATCCTTCCCGTCTCATGGAAACAACCCGTAGATACTGACAAGGACTAGCAAAGAAAGGCTGATCAGCATAGAATATACACCTATTTATTACATCACATTCTAAAATCTCAGGGACTTAATCAGCATGAAGAGTGTTTCTGGGAGAGAAGATATGGGAGATTGACACTGAATTTCCCCTCTATGAAGCAATATAAAAAGTTCCATTGGCATAAACGAATAAACAAATAGTATTGTTATTTGTGAAGTAGGAGCTTACAAGAATTCATGGCGGAGACTGCATCTCAGTGAGTATATTACATACTGTTATATGGTTTAAAAAATTAAATAAGATAAACATTAAAGTATCGAGACACATTCCTCTGCCCCTATAAATATACGCTACATATAGCAAACAAGATTTTAAGATCAGCCCTAGGCTAGGAAAGATAATAATATGACTGTAATAATAGGCCATTAACAATTATCTCTGCTTTCAGTTGGAAATATTATGCTCATTTTTTCTAACAAAGATGGTACATGCGTAACATTAACACACACATGATCACAAAGAGATGGTTTGATGTTCCACCATTCTGTAACTGAAAAGCATGAACACGCAAACAAGCCTTCTTCTAAAGGACTGCAGCGTTTCCATTCCAACAAGATATGACCAGTCTCCTCTGTTGTACTAATTTTTATCACCTTGAAGATTTAGGCTACAGAAAAACCGAAAAGGAACGCCCAGTATTGATCTTACTACAGTAATGTCCTGGGTTCAACATGGAGGAAC
>NW_010428422.1:0-6068 GCF_000710305.1 Buceros rhinoceros silvestris
ACAGCCGATTTAATAGTAGGGGAAAAAAAATCCTCAGCTCTCGGCAGAGCAAATTTGGATATTCTCACCTGATTTCAGACGGGACGGGTCTCACGGCAAAACAGTTCAGAGAGTTCAGAGTCTGTAGCAGGCCCTCAGGTTCCCTCTCAGGTCTCGGGCCTGGTTCGGCCTAGCCAGGCCTAGTCGGCGGCAGAGCAGAGTGTGGGAGTCCCCTCACCGTGAAGGGGGCGGAAGTCCAGGAGAGAGCACTCCTCCTGCCTGCTGCCTTTAAAGGCTTCCGACGTAACGTTCCACCTGACTCTCTTAACCAATTAAATGTGGAATTATCGTATTTGCATGGAATAATTCTATTTGTCCATTTCCCCAAACAAGGAAGTTTCAGCTCAAACCAGGACAAAAATGTATTCTTCTTACTATACCATCTCAGTCCACTGTCTGAGAATAAATTAATTTGCCAGATTTTAAGTAGCTAGAAATAGTTCCTTCCTAGGCTCGAACTTCAATTCTTCAATGCAGCAGAAGGAACCTTGAAATTTAAAGAGTGTGTTAGAGACCTGCACGTTAGCAAGTTACCATATCAATAACCAACTTCATCTTCTCACCTTCTCACTTTCTGCCTCAACTTTAGGAATTCTTTAACCAGTTGGATCAGAGAGTCCTAAATGCCTTTCTGAAAGCATGCGATGAACTTACTGACATCCTCCCAGAACAAGAGCAACACCACCTGCAAGAAGCTGTGAGAAAACTCCATAGGCAGTGGAAGGTTAGTAACATTGAATGATGTCTCTGGAAATTTTAAGGCTGAACTTCAGAATATTTCTGCATGACCTGTATTGGGGATGGGGGGAAGTTGTATTATTTGGATTCCTGTACAATTGGGGGGGGAAAAAATGTACTTTACAGTGTTAGATACAGTTACACCTACAAAAACCCTCTTGAAAATCCCTGTTGTAGCGATCCGTGCTATATTCTTTACAGTGAGCCCGCAAGCTGGAGAGGAACGAATCACTCAAAACACCAATGTGGTGTGTAGTGAGACCCATTTATTGTTTACAGTACTTCTCTATTTATAGACAGTGGATTCTTGCTCACGTAACTGGTTACATAGTGGTTGGATATGTTCCTTGTCACACAGACAGTATGCATCTCTTAAGGCGCTATGATTGGATACAGGAGTTAGTTCACGCGCACTTTCTTGTTGGTTAGTGTTAATCAAACAGGGCTAGTTAGAGATATAATTTCCCACACGATAGTGTTGCAGCTGGGTTTCAGCTGCTAAGTTTCCCAGAGAGAGTAGCATATTTTTCACAGTTCTAATTTCTGCTAGAATGATAGCAACACCCTGTTAAGTAAAAGTGGTCAAAAGTCAAGAAATGTGAAAATTTAATTATGAAATCTTAAATCCCCCCCCTACCTATAGCCAAAGTGATAGCTGTGTTAAAAACATTTGTTGAGAACAGGCAGTTACTTTCCCAAACTTAATGAAACAAATTTGTAAGAGGTCAGGCTATCAGATTAGATTGTGTCTACTGCCAAAGGCTTTAACCACTGAACAAACATTCCTTAAGCTATGGAACTTTTGGCCTGCTACAGCATGTTTCAGGGCAAAGCTGGAGTGATGGATGAGTGGGTTTCTCATTATCATGCAAACAGGAACCTCTGTAAGCAGTTGTGTATATACTATATACATATTCACTATTATTATTTGCTTTATTACTTTATACAGGAAATATTTCATATATCTTGCCAAGAATCAAGATTTCTCTGTAATCTGCATTATACATACATATTCTGGTCCCCCCAAACTTATGATCTCATGATAGATCTAAGAGTTATTGGTAATAGAGTTGCTTTATTTACTTTAATGAATACAGAGGAACCCCCATATCTGTTTTATTTTCTATATTAGCAGTTTTTAGATAATTTATTTGTAGTAACTTCACACTGAGGTAATGGGAGTAGTGTGTTATATCTGTGCTTGTTTATTGCCCCTGTGGGTGTGTAGGATCTTCAAACAGAAGCCCCATACCATTTGATCCACTTGAAGATTGAAGTACAGAAAAGCAAGTTCCTGGTCACAGTGGAGGAGTGCAAAGCTGAACTAGCTCGACAGAACAAGGTGTTATCAAGAGAAGGCAATGAAAGGATGATCAGAGAGCACAGGGTATGAATTATGTGCCACCATGTGGGCATTTACAGAAATACGTTTCAATGTCAATAATAAACAGAGGGTCTGAGAAACACTTAAGCCACCAAGTATTCTGTGCACAAGTAAGTCTGATCAATCCTTGGGGCCTTTAAGAAAAAATAAAATTAATTTGATCTTAGTAGAGTTTATAACAAATATGTAGACACACCTTGTGATTTCTGCCAGTTTTTATTTTTACTAAATTTTCTGCTTTGTCTCCCATCAGCTGTTCTTCGGTGAGAAGGGACCTTACCACCTTTGTGAGAAAAGGCTACAACGGATTGAAGAACTGTGCCAAAAACTGCCGGTTTCCGATCCAGTGAGGGCTACATTGGAAAGCAGCCAACGAATCCTGAAGGAGCTCAAATCCCAGATAGACAGCACATACTTAAAGTTAACAGAGCACTCGGACACCTGGAAGGGCTATAAGAACAGGTGTCAGCTCAATTTGTAGCTGGGTCTTGTAGAGCCTTGTATGTGGTCACTCCTCTAAATGTCATCATATATCAGTACCATGTAAAGAATGAAACAGTGTTGCTAGCTATACTTTATGTAGTAATTCCACAAATAATAGTTGGGTTTTGAGTAGATTTTATTTTTGGCTTAATTTAAGAGGTTACCATTTGGTGCTGGCAATTTTTGTGTAACTTTTTTCCTTGCTTTGCATTATGTGATGTTTTATTTCAGATTCTCTGAATTGGCAAATTGGATTTCATCAACAGAAAGAGAGCTAAGGAAGATAAAAGAAAGCGTCAATGATACTGACAAATACATGCAATTTAAAACATCTGTGGGGGTGAGTCCTTGGCTTATAGTCTAACAAAGCTACAGTCATTGCTGCTCTGTGTGTGGATAAAACTGTACTCTGAAGTAGTGCAACTTAATTACTGTGGAGACCGTAGTAGCTCTGCTGATTCCTGGGATTCTTAAGAACATTTCCAGGAGAAAGTTCCACATGCAGCAAAATGTGGCAGAAGTTCCTACCTTTAATAATTTCAAGAATAGCAGATCCCTTTAACTGAGTATTCAGAACATCCAAAATATAAATAGAATAAATAGTTGTTCTTTATTGTGCTGTATGCGCAGTTAAAAGTGCTGTGCAGAGAAAAGCAAAACTTCTGGACTGGGTGTGTTTGAAGGATCAAGTTACTCTCATGTTTAGGGAATGTAATAAAAATAATATAAATTAATAATATCGTAAGAATTCTCTTATAGTATTAAAGGGGAGGCAAAGGTATTATACTATTCACTTTTGCGTTGGTGACTAGTGGCAGAAATAGTACAATAGTTGAAGATTAAGTTATTTGGTTAAATTAGTTTTAGGCAATAATTTATTGTGTCTCTCGGTACTTAACTTGACCTTTATTTCTTTTTTTAGTTCACATACTAGGAGCTAAAATAGGAATGTCACATATGGTAGGAGTTTGTGTGAAAGTTATGTGCAGGTTGTAAGGCTAACTGTGTGGAGAGATGTAATTGGGATGACCTCAATAAAGCCAACAGACTTTTAGCTTAATGGGTGCTCCTGCTCTAGAAAGTCTGATTTAGTCACTGGCAACTTCTCATCGCCACGGGTACAAAGATATAAATGAAAGTCAGCATTTGAGAATTAAACAGCAACTAAGAAATTTGATCAGTATGTGGAAAATATAGACATGGTATCTACCATCTATCTATCTATAGGTAAAATGTTAGTTTGTGAGGAAGAAGTACTCCATTACTACTTATTAAAGAACAGCACAATAAGTAGTAGTGGAGTAAAGTCTGTGGAGGAAATGCAAAAAATCAAGCTGTGGACTGGAACAGAATCAGGTAGGGAATGCAAATAGAAAAACGCTACATTTCTAGTGTTCCAAGATAAGAACAAAGGTAGTATGTTTACACAACTAATCCTTGAACTGATGCCATGAATGCCACTCTTTAATATATTGTCTTTATTTAAAGAAAACATGTTTTAATTCTTCCATAGGAAATTAGGAAGCATATGAGCAAGCAAGGAGAAAATCACAGCTGGCTGAAATCTAGGCTTGCTGTTTTAATGGCAGTATGTCCTGATTTGGAGGCCAAAAAGACAGAGGATGAGCTTTGTAAACTTTCCAGTGACTTCAAGGGACTCCTAGATTTGCTGGCTGAGGTACAGTATGAGGGACACAAGAACTCTTCATTTACAGCATCATACGAAATTACACCAATCATGGCTTCACGAACATAAGTTCCCTGCTGTGTGTTTTTTAATTAAACTGCAAGCATTAAGCAACAAAAAACCTCATTTGTATTCCCTGGGTAGCAAAGCCAGTAGCAGCCAAAGATACTGACATTATTATAATGCATCTTTTTCCTTTGCAGGACTGGGAGTATTACAGTAAATGTTTCTAGAATTAAAAAATCGAAGTATTTTTAGAGGCAAAAGATACTTATCTAAAATAGTCATAGTGAACACTGGCAAAACCATGATGTACATCAGCTAGTGGATATAGAATTTTACTTGATTCTTCATTTATGTATCTTTTACGCTGGAATAGTAGAGGAACTACTGCGAGGTAGTTTCAGATCATTAAGGATGTCTATCAGGCACTGAATTTGCAGGAAAAGGCTGCAGTTCTCTGGGGTCTGAATGATAATGAGATACTGTAACTGCTGAAGTCATGGGAATTTTCTAACTGATAAGAAGCAAAACCTCTTAGAATCCACTGAACCCCTTGAGTTCCGTGGGATCTCAGGGAACTTACTGCTTCACAGTTTTCACAGTATGAAGAAAGATCAGGAGAAACTTAAAACATCTTACACTTAGAAGATGAAACAGGTCCATTTCAAAAGAGTTCAGGACAGAGAAAGAGTTCAAACTTCAAATTCCATTGTTAATGTTGATTCTTGTGGAGGCCTCCTAGGTATTCCAAATGTATAAAAGTTCCATGTATTTATAGAATCTTCTCTAAATGTCCATCATGTAAAAACTGTTGGAAAGTTGGGGCAACCAATGTTCTGATTTCCATGTGAGAGCAAAATATTCAAGATACTATCTTCTGCAAAGTACTTTTGCTTTTTGTTTCCCCTAAAAGTCAGAACGAAGGGGAGCAGAAGTTCGTGAAGGTAAAAAAAGGAAAGTAAGAGCTAGAATACAAAGTTTTTTCCATCTAAATAGCGCTTTATACTACAGTTAAGAGACTGCTGATTCTGAGAAGTCTAAATATGCATTACAACTAAATTTACAGCTTGTTAATCAGATGGATGAGACTGTTTAGATGTGAACTGACACTGGGTATTTCCAGAGGGCAGCGGGGTTTTTTTGAGATTAAGGACTGAGTATTTATATAACAGTAAAGAGAATGACTTGAATCCTAATGACCCTCTGAAGTGAATATGGGCTGGAAAGAAAGGAAGGGAGAGAGGAAGGAAAGAAAAGAGTTTTTAGTTCTAGAATACTTTATGGTTAAATCCTTAAAACACAAGAACTGTCCGAGGAACAAAGCCTGTATGGCAAATCAGCTCCAAGTAGCTGGCTGAATCATGCAAAAAGATGGGAAGAACTTTCTGATATGTTGAATAGATATATCTTCTGCTTAATAAAATTCTGCAGACTGAGACTGAATATTGTACCACATGCCTATTGTCTGTAAAACCAGGGCATTTTAAGATATCTGTGATTCACCAGGGCATTGCTCCAGAAGGTCCAAAAGGTAGTATGATATTTTGTGATTTGAGTAGTGCAGGTGTTTTGGAATCTGGGTTAGCTTGCAAGGATGAGGACAGCATGTAATTTCTGAGTGATCACTGATAAGTGGCTCTCACAGACACCTATTTACCATACGGCAATGTAGTGGGAAGTATGTCTAAGCAAGACAAATATCTCCTTGGTAACATTTTAAGTCTACAGTCACTC
>NW_010428422.1:6162-46043 GCF_000710305.1 Buceros rhinoceros silvestris
TTTCCATATAAAGTTAAAGCTGTCAAGAATGCTGGAGACAAAAATAGTTTGAATTTCAACAATACTTAAAGTTATCTGTAATTGTAGATTGAAAAGACTTTAGGCACTGTTGCAGACTGTGTCCAGTACAAAGAAGAAGTTAAAAGTGCAATTGAGGAGTTAATCAACAACTCTAAAGAAGTCCAAGCAGAAGCTGAAAAGATCTTAGATACCGAAAGTTTACTGCAAGCTCAGCAACTACTGCTTCATCATCAGGTAGGGCAATTATGCATGTCCGCATATGATTATTTTTTTTTAAGGTAGAATTTATGTAATTACAAAATGTTGTTACGTCCATTAGCATAGCTCTATATTTAAACTTCAAAGAGTTATAAAGTATAACATTTATAACAGTTTCATATGAACTAGTATTGTTTTCATATAAAGTAAAAAGTACTTCATATTTTTTAAATGTTAATGCCCAAAGTTGAGCTTGTTTTTCAACATTTATTCAATATCCATTTATTTCCCGTGGGCACAGAGCACCTAAAAAAACCCACCTTCGTTTACTTGAAATTTTGGTTAAGTGTAGTTTGCAAATATGTAATCTTTTCCTTTTTACCTTCTTAAAGTTTGTGTGCTAGATTTGATCGTGGTAAATTTGGCCTGATCCTGGTTTTGGAAGTTTTCCCTACTTCACCAGCTTTGATATGACCCCAACTCTAAATGTTAGAGGGAACATAGACTGCTAGCCTCATCTCCTGTCTGGGTAGCTACTGCAGTGACAGATCTGCCTTCATTCTGCAGGGGTTGAACAGGAAGCTTGTTATGCACTGTTAATAGATCAAAAACTTCTATGGGCTACAGTTATAATAAATCACGAGTTTAATACAGCAAGAGTCGTGGGTTTTAAGGACAAATACGGGAAATTAACTTTGAGGTCTGCTCAGAGCTAATAAGAATAATTTACTGTTGATGTTTGGGCATTTCTGTAAGTCTTTCATATTAAAATATATTTCTGTAAGGTCAGACATGTCTTACTGTCAGACAATACACTACTATGTCTTAGCCATGTCTTATCTAAACTCTTCACTGTTTGTAAAAGATACTGTATGAGTTAAGGTTCATATTTGTTCTTTCAATACTCTACATCCCCTAACCCCTCCCCTCTTCCCGGGCCCAGCTCTGCTACCTCCTTCCGCACAGTGACTCAGGGGGGCAAGGAATGCAGGGTTGTCATCAGTCTGTCCCATGTTACTTCCACTGCTCCTTCCTTCTCAGGGGAAAAACTCACAGTCCTTCCCAACTGCAATGTGGTGTCCCTCTCACGGGAGACGGTTCTCCATGAAGTTCTCCAACTAGTGTGGGTCTCTACCACGGGCCATGGTCCTCTCAGTGACAGACTGTTCCAGTGTTGGCTTGCCTCAGAGTTACAGCCTTCTTTGGGCACAGTCCCCTGCTGCAGAGTGAGGTCCTCCGCAGGCTGCAGGCATGGGTCAACCTGCCGTCTCACCATGGACCAAAGGGGAATGGATGCTCTGGTGTGCCTCCCCACTTTCTTCCTCACTGACCTTGGTGTCCACCTAGTTGTCTCTCTTAATGTCCTACTCCTCCCCCAAACAAAAGAACTCCAGAAACAAAAGCAATCGCCCAACAGGTTTCTCCCCTCTTAAATATGTCAAATATTTCCTCTCTTAAATACATTATTGCAGATGCGCCAGTTGGCTTGGCCTTGGCCACAGGCAGGTCTGACTTGGAGCCAGGGGAAGCTTCTTGAAGCTTCTTATAGAAGCCTATAGTAGCCCCCTTCCTGGGCTACCAAAGCCCCGCCAGACACAAACCCAACACATTCCTCTCCTCATCTCAGCAAATCACATGTTTAAGAACTATCATCAAAATCTACATTAATCACGCAATCTTCACAAAGTCCACTCGCATCAACATAAATAACTTCCCCACACCAAAATTAAAATCGCATCATCACAATAGCAAACGGAAACAGACAATTTACAAATAGTCCCCCGCTTGTCCCTTCACCACAGGTGTAACAATCAAAATCCCCATGATTATTTCACTAACATTGTCAAGTCCGGTCCATGTTTTGCCCGTCACCTCTCCCAATTACTATCCTTATCTCAAATTTCTCTTGCCCCATGTTGGGTGCCAACAAGGACTGTTGTCGTTTGGGCTCAGCTGGCCACAAAACACCATGTGGCTGCATGCTCACCCCCTTCACTGCCTGGTATGATGGAGAGGCAAATGAGGAGAAAAAGGTAAAACCCCATGGGTTGAGATAAGGACAGTTTAATAAAAACAACACAAAAAGAGAAAAAACAACAGTAGTAACAATAATATGCATGAAATAATATATAAAGACAGTGATGTGCAACGCAACTGCTCACTACCCAGAACCCACCACTCACCTGCCTGAGCTGTGCGCGTTTTCCTGGGCCTGCTCCCCTCCTTGTGTGCTCATCATGAGGTCAGTATGGTATCAGATATGCCCTTGGCTAGTTAGATTTGGCTATCCTGGCTGTGCCCTTTCCCAGATTCTTGTGAACCCAGGACATTTACTTATAAGACTCTCAAGAATTTTTGCCACAGTTTACCCCTTTGTCTGTTACTCCCATAGCATACCCCTGCAAGAGCAGAAAGCGGTTTCATTGTGCCTGTTCCCCAAAGGGGCTAAAAAGTCTAATAATTCCTGTTGGATGAATCCTTTTAGCAAAGAACAAGGAGACTCCGTGCAAAGAGGCAAGATGTGCAACAGCAGATTTCCCAAGCTAAACAGCTGCAGATTGAAGGGGGGCTGCCCAACGCAGTGCAAGAGGATTTACAAAAGCTGGAAGGAACATTGGAAAACATGCAGCAGACTATGGAGTTCCGTGAAGAGCAACTGAAGGTAGGTCCTTTACAAGTACAAATAAAAAACTTGTGCTTTTTTTTTTTTTTTACTTAGGGGAAAAAGCGATTTTTTGAATGTACCTCTTAATTAGGAATCAGCACTTGCATTTTTTTTTTTAGTTTTTAAAAGTCTCAACTATTCAATCATGATAGATATTTTAAATCATTTATCTGTCGATATTTTTTTAGATGGGCCATCTCCCCTGATTACTGAAGATGACATTGTCCTTTAACTGAGAGTCCTTAGGGTGGATATTAGATTAATAACACCTGATTTTGTGCAAATATAGTTGTCACAACTGTTGTATGAAATACGTCCTAAATTTAAAGAAGGAAGAAAAAAAGTCACAGAGAAATCAAATGGGTTGCTCCAGGTTGTATAGCTAATCACTGACTGAACTGGGATTAGAATTTATAGCTTCTTGCGCCCATATCCAAGTTGTCCTCTACATTTCTTTAAGCAGAATGGTAATTCAGCTGTTTGCTATTCCATGCCAATGTTTAAAGAAGTCATCAACACTATTTTGCATGATAAAACACAAGATGAAAAACAAGATTGATAGTTCTCAAATAACTTTTAATGTAAGAGTTTATTATTGAAACCAATTTTTCTAAGGAATCCCATATATAAAGTCTTAATTTGGGTTTTGCTTTATTTCAGAATCAATACTTGTTTATGCTGTCATAATTGATTTGACAATTCAGTATTGTATATCAGTCATAATTCTACGTTATCAGAAAAGAACAAATAGGTTCCTATGTGTGAGTTTCCTAGGAGTAGGAAAACCCTAGGAGTGGCGTTTTTCTTCTAACATTTTACAGTATTTCATTAGAGTACTTGAAAATCCATGTGGTTGGCTACCTGTCACCATAAGCATCTGCATTTTTTAATTCAGACTTCTTATAGGATATTCAAATATAAGATTTAAATATTGCTGGCATCTTAGAGAACAGTGGTTTTTACACAGCGCAGTATCAATCAATGAAAAATCAAGGGAAAGCTTTGCTTTCATTGAGTTTAGAACAATTGCATCGGTAGAGTATATGACATTTCAGGAAAAATTGTTTCCTTTTATGTCAGGTCTTTCTCTTTTTCCCTTCTTCAATAACTTAAATTCTTTTTTCTTGCCTTTGATCTTTTTGTCTTTTTATTCCTGTTCTGGGTTTGTTTGTTTGTTTTTGTAGGTCACAATAAACAAATGGGAGCAGTTTGAAAGAGACAAAGAAACGGTAGTAAAATATCTCAATCAAGCAAGCTCTGCACTTGAACGTATCTTAAACTTTAGCAGTTTAGAGAGCCTTTCCTCAGAACTGGATCAGACGAAGGTATCCACTGTGTGAAATACAGCAGCTGAGATATCTTTCTGCCTTGTGTATTAACACGTAGTGAGCATATTGCCTTCAATCTTTGCATGGTTTCTAGTTAATGCCAGTGCAAATTGCATATACAGATTAGAGACTGCTTAAACTGTATTATATTGCTTGTACTATTTAATTACTGCAATTTAAGGCTGTAAATGCACACTTTTAACCTTCATCTTTTATCTCCTCTTTTCAGTCAAAATTGTCTGTATCAGGAAGGTTCTATCCTACCTCTTTATTCCTACGCAAAATACTAGTTATTACAACTTGCAATATAGGTAAAAAGTTATTTTATTAAAAGATCATGAAGAGTTACTCTAAATCTGGATCTGAAGTGCATGTATGGAAATTAAAATGATTTTGAGGACTTCCCATTTTATGCTCGGTAATCATCTATACTAGTGGGCTAAAGAGTGTTGAGCACTGGCCTATCAACATCAATAGCGTGCTCTTTGGCAAGGTTGTGTGAACTGTGGCAACCAGCACTCTTTAATGCTGGGGAGAAAAAGGAGAGACTTCTACGATGTGGGTATAAGCCATGGCACGCAATTTACCCTTGGTAGCACAGAATTATCCCAGCCCATCTTATTTACTAATACAGAAGTAATAGTAGCGATTTACTTTCTTAAGTGCTATGTTTTTCACGCTGTTTTTATTCTTTGATGAATCTGATACTAAGTTATATATATCTTGGTTATGCTCAGCATCCATTGTTCTGGTGTATGGGTTTAACATTTGTGACAGAAAATAGTGCTGAACAAAGTGAGATTACAAGATACTGTAGAATCCTCTCTGTAAATGGGTAGGATCTAAAGATTAAATACAGATTCATATAATCTTCTACTATTCACAAATAAATTTCTTGAAGAGCTATAGAATAAATTTTGATTGGTTAAAAACTTTTGGACACATAGTTTCCCTTGCTAAATTTTAATCAAGCTAGTTTGCTCAAATGAACATTTCTTAAATGCAGTCTGAAAAATAACTTTCGTCAGAGACTGTTTTCATGTATTTACAAATTCAGAATATACATATAGGATACAGGTACTTTTTCCAACCACAAAACTGAGAAAAAATACTTTTTGTGTAAATATATTCAACTGTTTATACTTGTGTCAATATGTCTTGCATCCTTACAGGAACTTTCTAAACAGACTGAAGCCATGGCAGTACAGGCTGAAAATTTGGTGAAGAATTCTTCTGAGATACAGCTTGGTTCAAAGAACAAGCAGTCCCTTCAGCAGCAGGCAAAATCAATCCAAGAACAAGTGAAAAAAGTAGAAGTTACTCTTGAAGAAGAGTATGTTCTTAACAAGTCCTAACACTTATTCTCTGCTCTAAGATTGTATCAGATTTCTAGAACACCTTGTCAGCATTTTGTGTTGTCTCATCAGCTCTGTCATTTACAGCTTGCTGTGGCATAGTAACCAGGTTATAGTACCAAATATGTCAAAAGAGTGTGTGCAAATAAACAAAATCATACATATTACAATATGTAGTTTATAAAACCGCTGTTGGCAACATTTAACCTGTCACTTCTCTATCTTCAAGACACAGTCTTGTGAAGAAGGGGTAATTAAACTAATTCATGAGGTACTAGACTCTCTTAGAAAGAAAAATCATAGTGCAAGTATGAAAAGAGCACATTTACCGTACTTGCCTCAATTGTCACTATTCCACTTTCTCCATAGGAATGTCAAGAAGTGCCTTCATTGTAGTTGAATGCCCAGATTTTGTTTCTTGGGCAATATCAAAAGCTGCTTCTGCTGCAAAAAACAAAAGCATCATTTGCCAAATTTTGTTTAAAAATTGAAAGTTCAAACTCCAAGAAAATGTTGATAAATCCTGTAAATATTTGTAGCTTTTTATATTTGTAAAAAAAAATCATCCCTTTTCTCAAGTAACTCAGTTGTTGAACTCGAGTTACCGAACTTAGCTGTTGCAATTCTTATTCTGTCTGTACCCACATGCGTGTATGAAATTAGTATTTTTGCATATATTAGGTCTGATACACAAATCATGGATATATCTGCCAATTCCATGTTATCTTACTAGAATTACTATGTAGAATAATTTGCTGTATAAGTTTAACCAGGTTACCACCACCTCCATCTGAGTACGAGCAAAGAGCAATGCCCACATTATTGGGTTTTCCCCCTATTGACTCTTCGGTGCCATTTTCTTCCAGATGTGAAAGAACAGTTGTAAAGCAGAATAACTAGCCTGTGCAGCAGATGTAACTTTCTGATTAATGGTGGTTTAATTATTTAAAGAACACTTTGTCCAATATGAAGTATTACAGTGATTTGCAGTCAAATTTTACCATATCTTGCTGAATACTTCACTTTATATGTCATTTTCTCCAATACTAGACAGAAAACTGGTGTGATTTTTCAATAGAAATTCATCTTTCCAACAATGAATATTCACTTTTAAAATAAGATAGTGTATTTTTAGCTGAAAGCCATCATTGATATCCCCTTCTCAATGAAGATACCAAATAGGTTTTAGTTGAATGTATGGATTATACAGAATGTCTGTGGTACTGTGACAGATAATAAAAAAAATAAATCCCTTCTGCAGAACATGCAAATATATACAACTCTCTATAGCCAACCTACAGAACATAGAATTAGTGTGTAAGGGTTGTATTGTACCTCACATCATCAATAAAAATCTTGGCTGAGTAATTTACAGTGAAGGTATTTGAAATACGTATAGTACATACTGTGCCAGTGGACAGGAAAGGGAAAGAAGAGTTGGAGCAGTTCTCCATAGTCAGCTACAGAACAAACATCTGTTTTCCAAGGAGATCATGCATAGCTGTGCAGCGGTTTTGGGACAATATTCTTTACAGCCTGTGTCTTTCGAACAGCTATAGGGAAGACATGTACAAAGGCAATGGATTTTCAGCTGTTGTGCTGCTGATTTTGTCCCTTGATTCTGATTTCCAGCTATATTTTATTGGGATTGACTTGAGTGAAATATTTTTGCACTTTATCTTCCTGCATATAACTTGAATTTGAATACACTCTGCTCAGTAAATGCCTGTTGATATTGGCAATTTTTTTCATTTTCATTTTGAAAATAAATGAGAAAAAATAAAAAGGCCAATTTTTACATTTTTAGACTACATCTTTACTTAAAGATTCCTCTAGCTTTAATGAGGGGGGGAGAAGAAACTAAAACAAAAACTTTTTAACATGGAATGGTTTTTAAGGCTATATTTAAAAGGAAAATGTATTTTGGAATTTTGTAATATTCAAACTTTTACGATGAAATTTTGTATTTTCAGTGAAATACAAAATGCCTGTTTGGCAAGTTGTGTGTAGGGCCTGCATTAGCACTGATTTCTTTACAATGATTTGAAAGGAGCAGAAACTTGTAAATGACTAATGTCTGTGCGCTCAGTTGTCTCAATTTTTGGATAACTGATCTAATCATAATTCCATATTATTTCATAGAAATCATATTTATGTTACTTTTCCTTTCTTTTCCTGCTATGATGAAATTTTTCATGTACAGCTGATATATGAAGCTGTACTCTCTTTCACCTCTTGATGTCCCTGACTGTGGCTAATGTGACTGTTTGAGTCTAAGAGAGAGCCAGGTTTGAATTTAGGTGCACAACTTGGTCCTCTAAACCCAGGAGTTTTTAAATTGACCCTCCTGTAGACTGACTAAGTTGCATTTTTGTTCTAGCAAGAATATGGGCAGCTTCATTATATTAAACTGTTTATTCTCTCTAATTAATTTGGTTAATTTTAGTATTAAAAGCATGGAAATGGTGAAAAACAAGTGGGATCATTTTGGCAGTAATTTCGAAGCTCTGTCCATCTGGATAGCTGAACAAGAAAAAGAACTGGAAACTTTGGAAACTTCATCATCTCCTTTGGACATACAGATCAGCCAAATCAAGGTGATTAGTTCTTGTTATGTTCAGCTTTAAAAGCCCATTTATCTGTGGTTTTGCTAGAGCCCGAATTGGAAAACCGAAATTTTACACGTTTCAGAACTACCATGATGTAAGAATGAAGGCACGCTTTGTACATGAATATACCAAGCAGCAAGGTTTTACATAAACTAAAGGAAAATTGTTACAGGCTGCCTTCTCTTAGTGTTTAGTTTACATATATGGAGCCTTTGTGTGAATTGTTTAAATTATCATTTAATTTATATTCTTCTTATTTTTTGACTAATCTCAACTGGTGCACAAAATAGCTACATAAATACAAGGTGTATAAAGCTTTTTTATTTTAAAACACACATCAGCTAGTGGGTCTAGAACTTGATTTTAATCTTGCTGACTGACGTTATAACTTGATTTATGTATCTTTTATGCTGAAATAATAAAGAAACTGTTGCTCTTGGTAGCTTGCAAAGCTACATACCATTTATTGCTATTATATTTACAGCGTCTCAAGTTCTGTGTACATTCCCGCAGATACCTAGTGGTTTAGTTTCTTATTGCTAAGGTGCATATTGTCTCTAAGCATCGCATTTCAAGGGCTGACTTCATATTCTGCCACAAATGAAAACGTACCTTCTGTGAAACCACATGTTTCTGAGGGGACAGAGTTCTTCAATATGCAGTGCTCACTGCCATTTTCTGTATTCTGCTTGCTCTCCAGAAAGCGCACAGATGTGCAGCTGCTTGCAGTCGTGGTCTAGACTGACACTAAGTATTTCCAAAGGATCCCGTAAGGCACTTGTTTCATGTGACTGAAACAGTTTATCTTCCCGTTCATAATTTGTTCACAAGTTTGCATACACCAAACAAATAAAATCTCTTTATTTCATCACTGAGTAATAAAACAATGCTTGAATTCTTACATCATCGTCACAGCAATTCAGAAACAGTTTCCTCGTGAAATAACATATATGCACTTACTCCACTGGTATACATTGTCACGCTTTTCAGTAGTTCATGATAGGATTTCAGAGTTTAAGACAGAAAATAAGTGCTTCAAATGTTATTAATATTGTAGTACAGCATGACAGTTCTTGTCTGTCTGAATGGAGCCCACTCAAGCCCTACTAGCCCATCCAAGCCAATTTCTCAGAAAGGCTGTTCCTTGCTATAGATGCAATATAGCAATTATCTATATGCAATATAGATGTTCTAGATAGGCAGCATTTTTTACACTGCGTTGCAAGTTTCTGAAAATCCCATCATAATTCTTCCTCATTTAAACATCATGACAGAAGGAAAATGGTCAGCAGATAATGTTCATAAATGTCTGAATGAACAGACAGAAAGCAGAGAAAATCCTCCAGATAAGGCTTAGGGTACACCATTGTAACTCATTGAACAAATAAGCTCTACGTGAAATGAGTCACCTAACTTCTGAGGCATGGACGTAGCTGGAGATCTTCAGCAGCATTGGCTTGTGCCTGCTTTTGAAGAATTTTTTATGCTTTGTTTGATGAATTACTCTGTGTCACAACGCTAATCAGCATATTTAGTTTGTAATTTCTAGTACAGCATATTAGTAAGGAATACTGCAACACGAGGCAAATAAATAAAAATTAGTGTGTTCCCTGACATCTTTGGCTGACCAGATAAAAACACTGGGGTCAGCTGAATGTAGTTATCATACATAGTAGTGCCAATACTCTACTTTTGGTGACAGTGATTGCATAGCCCAATGACTTCAGCAAAGCCAGAGTTTCACCTACACATTCCATTGAAATTCCTGGTGGAACAAAATGACAGTTACCATAAGTAGTTACCATTGGTGGCAGACTCAGGGAGTGTTTGAAGGCCTCAATTATCCACCTTCTTTTATGTAACTGGGTGAATTTAACAGAATAGTGTGGGAGTGAAAAAGCGCTGCCTCATTTTGTATCTGCTGCATTGTTAGATAATTTCATCTTCAGGGTTACAAATCCGGTATTTTTCCTCAGCACCGCATTCTCATGTAAAAATACATTTTATAATCCTAATTAATTCAGAATATATTGCATAAAGAGACACTATAAATGCTTACAGCACCACATTTTTTTTCTGTACCGTCACCCTGCTAATTCAAGACTGAACGTTGCAGTAAGCCACTCCTGAGCTTTATAATGGCAAAAAAGGTACCATATTTTTATCACAATTATAGCAAAAAGGTGGGCACTTCCCATGGTTTTTTGAGAGTACGTTTGAAGGAAAGTTTTTGGTTGACTTCATACATGTACAAATCTCAACGTTTTTATATCTGAGAATGCTATTGCCTATTTCAGTTTCCGAGAGCACTCATGGCTCTTTCAGCTCCCTCCCAATGAATATTTTTCATTGCTTTTGAGAACTCCATGGGCATGCTACATCAGCAGAAATTAGAAGAATTCTGTTGTGAAAAAAATCTTATTTCCAAGTTCACTATTAATATTACCGAATAAATAGCCACTGAATGTAAGACCCCATAAGTTTCTGTCTTAGATTTAGCTTTTAGGTTTGCCTCTAATTTGCAATAAAACCAAGTGCAAAATAGTAGGAGACAGTTGCTGTCACGCAGCTGATGAAATGTAAAGCCAGTGTTAGTTTGTCTTTATTCATGTACTAATTGATGTAGAAGACAGCTGAAAAGTGCCATAGGCTATTATCACCCTTGTTTCATGGTTTCCTCTTTATTCTGTAATGTGGTTCTTTATTTAATCATCTTCCTGAAGGCACTCACCCTACCTCATCATCTAATTTAATTTATTCTTTATTATACTATAGAATTTCAAATTAGAAAATGAAAACAATCATGTCTTGGATTTCAAATCATAGCGTGTTTTATTTTGTAACTGAAAACTTATTAAACACGAGTAATCAACTGTTAGGTTTCAGCTCTTGTAACAAGATTGTTTTCAGTTATACACTCACTTTTTTTCATCGTGTTTATTTTGAATCTTTAGAACCATCTTGTCTGCTTACAAATATCAGACACTTCAAATTGCTCTTCATAGATGCTGTTTTTAGGGCGGGCTGTTTCTTAAACCTTTCCCAGTGTAAATTTCAAGAAGAAAAGGGGAATTTACAGGGCGTATTAAAGACTTTTTTACTAGTTATTTCAAGTGGTCAACGAACTCTTGTTAACTTTTTTAATGAAGAATATTAGCTCAGGTAAAAGAAGGGAAGTGGAAAATTTTATTCTGATAATTAGAAAACCTATTGTGCTTCTTTATTTACTATTACTTTGCATTTTAGGTTATTAATAAAGAAATAGATGGTAAAATATCGGGAATCTCAAAACTAGAAGAGGAAGCCAAGTCTTTTTCCCAGTTTGTTACCTCTGGAGAATGTGCGCGAATTAAAGCCAAACTGACTCAGGTCCAAAGGTATTGGGAAGAGCTAAGAGATCATGCACAGAGACTGGAAGCAACAATTACAGGGAATGTGTCAGCACAGCAGAAATACGAAGAAAGTCTTAAACAGGTAGACAATGCAAAATCTAATTTATTGCTTGCAGCAACGTATAGAATTAATCTTTATTTTCCAAAAATTGAATATAAAATGCGTATTATAATAGTACGGACCAGAATATTCGAATAGATTTGTAAGGCAATTGTCAGACCTCTATACACAAATTTGTGCTTTGTATGACATAAAAGGCAGGTTCAGGAAGACACTAAATTATACACACTCAAAATATTATGCCACCTTTTAGAAAACCCAAGTGATTCTCCTGGATATTGAACTAATAAACCACATCCATATTTCTTACAAACACTTTAACGTCAATCTTGGGTTCTTAGTAGGTCATAATAATAATAATAATAATAATAATATTATTGCCCCAGTCACAAAGAGCTGAGCACAGTTAGCATCTTTTAACTTCAAAAGGCACTCAGCACTACAAAAGCTTAGGATATAATATTCTGTTCACACTAAATATTTAGGAGATGTTATTTAAACCATCATTTACGTATTTTCTGTTGGTTTTAGACTCTCTGGTTTGCCTTTTCTTCATAGGTACAGCAAGCAGTGTCTGAATTTGAAGCTAAGCTAGCTGAGCCTCTCACGTCATGCTCTTCATCAGCAGCAACGTACGCAGCCCTTCAGGATTGCACGGTGAGCATGTGGCCACTGAGTCCAGGGAGATGGTGGCACGCTGACCTCCTCACAGAAATGGAAATAACCTTCAGATCAGGGGCTGCCTAATGCCACACAGCCCAGGATGGGGGCAGGAGGAGGCAAGGGCTTCCCGTTGGGGTGGGCAGCCCCAGGAAAGGTTTAAGCAGGCTTCCTCAGCTATTTCTTCTTGCAATTTCAGACAGGCTTGGAAAGTTTTTTTCCCCACTCTAGAGGAAGGAAAGCCTAAAAGTATGAATAGTATACCTGATTATACATGAAAAGTATAATCTTCCAGGTTCTTGGTTTTAAATTTATACATTTTGTAATTTATTACAAAAACCAGAAGATAAGAAACCTATCTGGTAGGCATTTTTCCTTGGAGATTTTCATGAAACTTGGATCTTGATATAGAGAACTCTGATTTTAAAAAAAAAATCAAAAAAATCCAAACTCATTGGAAGAAGTTTTTCTTGGATAATTCAGAAACTGGACAGAGTTTCAACTGACAAACTTTTATGGGTGATGCCAGAAATCCATGGGTGTTTTGACATTTGGTTCAGTCCATTACAAAAGGAAAACAAACTGAATTGGTATTCAAACATCACAAAATCCAAAATCTCAGGGATTTTGGTGTAGCATTTTTGCCCATGTCTATAAGTTTGTGATGTGTTCCTCACAAAACAATCGTTATCTTTCTTTCTAAGAAAATATTGTAAAAACCTTTAGACATACTGCTCTTGCAGTAAAATGCATTTAATTTCTTCTGAATTTAAGTGTAACTACTTCCAAAAGCTGTATGCAAGGAAGACCTGGCCTGTCTGCTTCAAAAACACTTGATACTTGCTCAGAAAAAGTATTTTGCATATGGATAATTATTTCAGACACCACATGTAATC
The DNA here is from genome assembly GCF_000710305.1 of Buceros rhinoceros silvestris. Taxonomy (NCBI): domain Eukaryota; kingdom Metazoa; phylum Chordata; class Aves; order Bucerotiformes; family Bucerotidae; genus Buceros; species Buceros rhinoceros. Next base: position 19,348 of record NW_010428422.1, read on the forward strand.
ATTATTGTTTCTGGCTTTTAAACTTTATGAATATGCTGAGTATGCTCTTCTAAACTTCTGTCCTGCCTACAGGTTCATGGTGATTCAATGCCATAATGTGAATTTCTTTGTTACTATTTAATTTAAACGTCAGCAGCTTGTTGCTGTATAATTCACATTTCCCCCTATATATGATTCCTTTCATGACTGTAATTATAACCGTTACTACTGTTACTATTGCACACCTGTCAGTTGGAACTTTAGTGGTCTTACATGTATTTTATTTTGTGCTTTTCTAATCTACTACATTTCAGTCACTTTCATAGGAACAAGTTTCCCCAGTCTCTAGAAACAGCAACACTGGAAAGTCTAGTCAACATCAGATTCCATTTCTGTGAAAAAGCCCTTTAGCTAATACTGACAGAAGTTCACAGTAACTCTTCCCTGCCTCTCCCATGTCATGACATGGCTGCAGGTTTGGGAAGCCTCCTGTGTTGGAGTGAGCTTTTGTATTTACTGTATATGTATAAATTAGAGCAGCTCTTAGATGCTGGGGAGTTTGGGCTGCATCTCATGGCGGTTCAGAAGGTCTGGCCCTTTTGCTGCTGACTCTTTTTTCTTTAATGCTGTTCTTAGGCAAGTCTTCCCACACTACAAGCTAGTTGACTGATATGCTTGGGACATTGCATCTAGGCTAGATGGGAGTGAAAAGTAACTTATGCAGTGATTTCATGATCTGATGGATATAGCATTGCTTCAAACTTCAAGTACAGAATTTTTCCCACCATCTTTATCGTGGTTCTATTGTTTATGTATGTGATTTCTGTTTCTTTTACATATTTGTTAGGACCTTTGTCATACTGTGGAAAAACTGAGCAGCTCTCTGGCCTCTCTCTCGGCCTGTGCCAGAAAGGTGGCCAACAAAGAAAAAGCTGCTCAGGAGGTTACAGCATTACAGCAGAAATACGAAAAGGTGCTAGAAAATGCTAAAGAGAAACAGACCTTGTTAGAAACTCTTCTGGCTCAGTGGCAGAAGTGAGTAGACTCTCATGTCTGTTGTGATGCACCTTCTCACGGTTATTGTGTGAGACTGAGGGGACGACTTAACGTTGGTAACTCTGTGCTGCAATTTTGTTAGGCAGGAGAAGGAGCTGTCTGCCTTCCTGACCTGGTTGGAGGGGTGCGAAGCTACAGCCGAGCCTTCAGAGCAGTATGTTTCTGCTGACAGAGTTAAACTGGAAGGTGAACTGCAGTCAATGCAGGTATGTTTCACCTGAAAGTTTGTCACCCTACATTTCCTTGTTTGTTTCTGTGTCTTTTAAAGGATGGACTTGCTCAGTTGTAGTCTGACAAGTCAATTGCTTCTGGACTTTGGGAAGTGTTACCACTTGTCACAATTTATCAAAGACAAGAAAATGACAGGAAGCATGTTATTTGCAAATATAATATGCCAGCTCAAGAGAAATAGTGCCCTGATAGATGCTATTATCTGTCAAGGAAGGACATTGGTCTCCTTGCCAGAGGATCCTTTGTCTAGAGAAATTCCTTTGCTAGAAAATGTGATTTTCTTTTTTTTCACATGTGAGGAAAGTTGCTCAGATGACAAAATGCTCAAAGGTTTTGAATTCACAATGAAAGTCTGATTTCCGATTCTTTTTTTAAAAATACAAGACTTTCATCCTAATCTAAAATATGCCTTCCCTTGGAATTTTTGCTATTTTGTTTTTTAGATTAATATGAAGCAGTTTGCCATCTTTTCCACCCTCCATGAAGCCAATGAGTCCATAATTTCAGTTTTAAATATTTCTGAAGAAATTATTTTAGGTTTTTGGGTTTTTTGTTTGGGTTGGTTTGTAACATTTTCTCACCATTCTATTGCTGCACACAAAATATGTTGTGAAACTTAGTCTTGATTTTAGCCACTTTCATTGTACAGTAGAGCTACATGGAAAGGTCACACTTTCTCCTGAAGAAAAAAAAAAAAACACTTTGATGAATCCTTACTGAATTATAGTTGCAGATTTATCTAAGAGGTGTTGAGTACATGCTTGTCCTGATAGACCTCAATTCCTCCAAGGATTTGACTGTGCTTGTTCACTCGTCCCAAAGTGATGTACTGGAAATTCCTAGCTGATTTTTTATTTTTATTGTTATTTTGCATAATAAGATGCCATATTTAATCTCAAGGCTTTACATTCCATTGTTTTTCCAGGATCTGCGAGCAGATATTGAGTCCCGTGCTTCAGTCTATGTGAGCCTCTTACAGTTGAATGAGTCACTATTCCCAACAGCTTCCAAACAGTGTGTGAAAACAATGAAGGAAAAATTTGAGGAGCTGGATGGGAGGTGGAAAGTTTTACCACAAACTGTTGATAAAAGGTTTGTGCTTCAGAATGTTTGTAACATGTTAACTGAGTGTAACCAATATCCAGATGAGGAATCCCAAACCTGAAATAGAGTTTTTTACAGTATTACCATTAGGAAAACAAAGGTTCATAAGATGCATATTGAACCTTGAGCTCCCAGGAGTGGCGAGTGGGGAATCCCACAGATTCATCATGCTGTCTTTTTGGCATATTGTCAAGCTAATTTTTTGATAGAAGAGTTCTGTTCGAAGGAGTGTGGGGCAGGAAATGAAGATAACGTTGCGTTTTCTGTTACATTTTCTGAAGCAACTTCCTAACTTACTTCCAAAATCTGTAATATCTGCTCTTTATTTTTTCAGTTATATGATTTATCTTGTGCAAAGCCACACTATTGTCTTTTTAAACCCACTTTGAAGTTTTTCTTTGCCTTAAATACTATAGATGTTCACGTTAGGCCGTTGGCTCACGTTAGGCTCAGGAACACTGCCTCCATTTGTGAAACTGTATGTTATCATAAATTCAGATTTCAATTGTTTTGATGATGAATATACATGTTTTACTATATGTAAAGGAGCTTAAATAATAGACCCTGGCCAATGACATCATCTTCTATGTCCTTTATCAATATGACAGTTTTACAATATAATGTTCTTCTACATAGCATTTAATTTTGAAAGTTATGTTGAAATGGGGAGGTAAATAACACAGCCTTTTTTAAGGTCAAGGTTTCAAAATCTAGTTCTGCTAGGTTCTGAGTACTCCTCTGGACATGTTCCTTCTTTGAATTGCATTCCTCTGAGCAGACTTCTCTCTCGCTTCAGTGGAAGTAGAGTGCAGTTACTCACTGCCTGCCTAAGCTCATGAGACTCTCGTCTTACATGCAGGGTTGCAGATGATAGGGCAAACAGAATTCCTGTGTCTGAAAAGTGAAGTTGAGCTTCCATCAGTGTCATTCTCTTTGCTGGGAACACCCCCATTGATTTTTATGGGGGCACTTCTACCAGCTGATGTGAATAAAACAGTGGAAACAGGAAAGAGCCAAACTGGGTCTTTCAAGTGTTGTCATTCCCCAGTTAAGCAATCTACCAGCAGTGATCACATTTGTAACATGAATCACCATTTCCTTCTTTCCTTCCACCTGGCATTGATTTTAATGCTGCCCCGTCAGCTGTGGTTTTGATTATGGGAAGTCATTAGTTTAAATCATATTTACTTCTGACATTCTATAGGATCAACTTCCTTCAATCTCTTGTTGCTGAGCACAGGCAGTTTGATGAGCTCTTACTCAGGTTTTCAGACTGGATTAAGCAGTTTCTTGCTGAACTACAAGCCACTTCAGAGATAAACACAGCTGATCAACAGCTAGCTGCATCTCACAATAAGGTAAACTTTTGGATGTAAATATTAAAGAGAGAAGATTGTATAGTATATTCAGCTAAATATTTATCTAAAACTAGAATGAGGTAATTTATTTGTTTGAAAACCAGTACACTGTTGTGGTCACGTACAGATTTGTGTTATTTGACCAGTTTAAAGGAAAAAAAGTATCACTGAACTGTTCTTAGTGAAAACCCCTCAGTAGCACTTTTTTTGCTCAGAAGTTTACTCCTAAAATGTTTTCTGAGTTTTGCTTGGAAGAAGAAACCCAGCCCTGTTTTCTTTCTTTCTTTCCCATAGAACCACTCAATGGAAGTTGAAAGTAAGAAGCAGCAGTTACAAAGTCTGAAGGAACACGTAGATAAATTGTGTTCTTTCAGCTGCCCAGAGGACCAGCAGACATTGCATGGAAAGACTGAAGATTGCTTTCAGATCTTCCAGGAGGCAAGTGAAATAACTAACCAAAGACAGGCAGCTCTGGATCAGCTGCGGGTATTCCTGGAGCTCCACAGTACTGCATCAGGAGTGCTCCACCAGCTGAGACAGATGGTGGAGAAAACAGGAAATATGGATAAAGCGAAGTCTGAGTTACTGGAGAAGGAACTCAGTGATGTTATTCAAGATCTTAACAAGCTGGAATCTGTTGCCATCAGTTTGGATGGTTCCCTTACGAAGGCCCAGTATCATCTAAAACACGGCATTTCTGAGCAGAGGACCTCCTGCAGGGCTGTGGTAGATAATCTCTGCTTGGAATTGGAGGCAGTTCAAAACCTGCTAGGAACCAAACAGAGTGAGGCAGAAGCTCTGGGAGCCCTGCAAAAATCTTTCATGGACCGTAAAGAACAGCTACTGAAGAGTATTGAAGATACTGAGGAAAAGGCTGACAAGGAGAGCCTGAAGGAGGCAACACTACAAGCCCTGCAGCAAAGGTAAAAACAATATTAATGCTTGATATTGGCACTTCATCATTTGCTTGAGGTCTCTATACTTTTTATGGTACATTGGAGGCATGTGTAAATGTTATGCCTGAGTGTCTTATTTCTTGTCAGGCATCTATGGATCCATATAACTACTTAATAAAGTTTTGTAAGTGATTGAGGTATTTAGATGGAGAGAGGACATGAGCAGAACACTTAGCAAGTCCTGGTAACCTAAGAAAATATTTGTCTTAGAAATTTATTTTGCCTGAACAGCTCCAAACAGCTGTTAGAAATCCCATATAACATAACTATCTCTACTCTGACATAATTGAAGACTGTGTATGTGCCGAAGGAATGGAAACACTTACTGTAAGAAAGTATTAATCTAAATATTTGAGTATATTTCCAAGTCACGGTGTGAAGATATATGTGTATCTAGATAATTGTATAGCTGTATATGCATAAAAAAAATCACGTTCTGAGCCCAGTTGTAGCAGAAAAAACTTCAGACAACTTTGTTTTCTGAAGATATTGTAGGAGATGTTAGAAAAGGGTAAATTATGCACAGTAAGTCTAACAGCAATTGTTTCATTCTTTCTTTCTTTTGAAAGAAAACAAAAACGTGAAGATAAGTAAATTTGAAACCTGCCTTTTAATTTGTAGGTTGAGGATCTTTAACCAATTAGATGAAGAACTGAATTGTCAACAGCATGAACTCCATTGGCTCATGGATAAAGCAAAACAAATAGCCCAAAAAGATATTACACTTGCTCCTGAGATTGACAAAGAGATAAATCGCTTACAATCTCTGTGGGAAGATACCAAGAAAGTTATACATGAAAAGTAAGTAGATCGTAGGCTTAAGGTGAGAAAAGAGAGGGTTCTTTTATTGGGGGAAAGAGACACAGATATTTACATTTAATATCTTCTCACCATATTAATCCCAATAGAAAAACAGGGCTTGTAGTTAAATACTGAGTAGAAGATAAAACACGTTATAAACCAAGATATTTGTATCAGTTGTAATTATGCTAATCATAAGCCACAGATAGGTCCTCAGGACAGTACTTATACTGAGCTTTTAGTTGTATGCTATTGTTTACTCTTCTGAAAGATGAGAAATCTCTACTGAAGTTTCAATGTCATACCAGCTAGCACTACTGTCCCTCCGGTATGTGCTTCTGACAACCCTAAATCATTCTTAGACCTAAGTCCTTCTGTCTGCCCAAGGGACCAGGCTCATCACAATCATTAATCAGTGATATAAGACAGTTTTGCAGATTAATGAAAGTTGATTAAAAAAGGAAATAAAGAAAATATATGCTCAGTTTATCCTTTTCTTTGTCTTAGCTACCTCTTCATCATCTTCAAAGAAAATTTAATTAATTTCTTTTTAAACTTGCTTAGTAAAATTAAGTGCTAGGTTCTTTTTATACTGCTTCATCCTCAATGTACATAAATTTTGTCTAAGTGCAGAAGCAAAACAGTTCTAAGCCTGGCTAATACTTCAATGGGCATATGCAGTTTGAGGATCCCCATGTAGCTGCTCAGTTGGTTGACAAGTCAAAAAAGAAATTTCATTTGTGGTGATTTTTTTCCCTTTGGTATGTACACTGTACTGTTATTCTGTTTTCTTGATTGACATCATACAGCGATTTGTAAATACGCTGCCCCTTAGCCAGATCATTGTATTATTTCCCTCTTGAAATTATGCACAGCCACATGAATTGCATTTCTGATGTTTTTTTCCAGCTGAATTCAGTCCAACTTTCTAGTGCAGTTTTAAGAGATATATAAATCTGAACTAAGTGAAAGAAAAGCATAGCTTTGTTTAAAAATGTACATTGCTCCTTTTTCTTTGGCACTGATGTTAATTCATACTTCATGTTGTGTGTTGCTGCAACCTTTTCTTACCAAGTGGTATCTGCATACACATGCCAGAAGCTAGACAGTACCAGCCTGGTGGTGAAGAAAACATAAAACAACTGTCCCTGCCTTATAGATGCATTATTGAGGGTAAATGAGTTGTCCACATTTCACATTGGGGTGGTCGTTGCCATCTTTATATCTAAAACTGAAAGATACTGAGGTGATTCTAACATAGAAATAATGTTATTTTTTAAAAAAAATTACTAATTTAATTTTAAATATTTTAACTTTCTCATGTAGACATGATTTTAGACCCTCCTGAACCTGTTTATTTTGGAGAGCTCTGTGGAGCATTCAGAGAAGAGCCAGCTCCTAAAGCAATTACCTCTCTTTCTTGGCAATGTCATGTTTCTCAAATTCCTTTCATTTACAAACACAGTTCTGCAACTAAACGTGTCCTAAGTATTAGTCTTCCTTCTCTCTCTTCATTATAACCAGGAATGGCTTGAATAGGGTTTTTTCTTCTGTTCATTGTCTTGACAGAAATAAGATTTCTGGAGAGGGGGTAGAAAAAATTGTTAGGCCTGTTCTTAGGGTTATTCTATTCTCAGTGGAATGACAGGTAAGTTTAATGTAATGTTTTAGACCCAAAAGCATGCATCTGACAATTGGAGGACAGAATAGTCAGACTTACCTTGCATTGCTTTCATCTACCTTTGCTTCTTTTTATCCCCAAAATATTCCATATTAAACAAAAAAAATTTTAAAAAATGACCCATGAGTGCCAGCATCATTATAGTGTGGTTTCCCGTCAGTAAGATGCTAAAGAGGAAGTGAGAAGCATGAATTCAAGTTTTGGTTTTTTCTTTTGCTCAAGTCAGTTGCTTTGCTGTCAAGTATATATTTGAGATGGCAATTCATATCCTGTCTCTTCAGTGAGATGTTTTGTGATGTATGGATGCACAGTGATTTGTAAAATCTAAGTATTAATATTACCTTGGCTGCCCAAAAAATGTTCAGCATTGCATCCTGATTTTCCCATAGTGAATCACTATGTCACATTGTCTTTCCTTCAGAAACATGACGGCAAATGGTGCTAACATGGCTTTTTTTCGTTACAGAAAGGAGCATTACTGCATTCTTATTGATCTTATGAAGGAATATCAGAGCTCGAAGTCAACAGTAATGAAAGTCATAGACAGTGCTGACAGTGCTTCTGTGATCAAATCCATTTGGAAGGACCAGGAAGATGTCAGGCGAACTTTATCAAAGGTAATTACATATATTTTCATTTGAGGAATTTAAATGATCTTTGATTTAGATGGATTTTTCTGTTTGAAAGGTGCCCTTGAGCTTTGCTCAAAGTTCCTTGAATTTACTGTCAAATCTTGTCACACTGACATTCAGGGTTTAAATTGTACCGATTCTGCTGAGGAAAGAATATAGTCTTTTAGCATTTTGGTAAGATCCATTAATGTGTATTTGATTGCTGCTATTTATAATTTTAACACCTAGAAGTGCAAAATGTTAATTTATGTGGAAAGCATAAATTATCTGTTCTTTATATAAAATACCTTGAGAATATATCCCTATGATAGTATGAAAGTATATTTCCAGTCAACATACTTTAATGTTTTTCCATATTGAGTAATTTTATAATAAATGAAAGTCAAGAAAATAAAATGAATTTTTTGCGCACATTTCTGATGTGTGCAATTCTTAGGTCTGTCGCTTTCCCTAAGTCAACTTATTCCATGGGTGCAATGTTGATACTGGTCATTGAGCAGACATAAGAAGTTTGGATCCCTGCATTGCGTTCTTTTCATGGGATCCTATTTCTAAAATTATAAATTCTTCTATCCATCAGCCTGTCAGGAAGAGCAGTTCTGAGTTAAATTCAGAGGATAATTTCATTTGAAAGTCAGTTGAGCTCTTCATTAAAAATTCTTCAGTCAGACCTGTATAAACCTTATTCTGAACTTTGTGTATTTATGGCTTCTTTTTAATAGACATTTTAACTGAACTGAAAGCCAGAACAGAGCTTGTCATCCTAACAAAGAAATGTTTCTAGCTTTCGTATGATTCCTCTCCTTAATGTGAGCCTTGGGCTGTGAAGAATTCCCTGCTACAACAGTGGCCACATCTAGGCCTGAAGGAGTTGGAGCACAATAACTCTTTTGCACAACTCCTACTGTAATAAATTAGGCATGGCCACAATGTGTAATACTAGTTAAAGAAAGAAAGTATGAGATGCTTACTGTGAGCCTTTCTCAGTATGTTGTCACCTCTTCAGTGACAGTGTTTTCAAGATTTCCCTATGTCTAGAATTGCAAACTTAGTAGCCCTGAGGATTTCGTCTTATTCCAGAACTGATTTTAGATACTAGTGTAGTCAATGATGCGTTCTTATTGTTCAATCTTAGACATGTAAGGTCTGAAGAGTACAAAAAAAAATTTTTTTTAATTGCCTTAAGTCCCAAAGATGGCTGATTACCAAGTGGTGAAAATCCAGAATTTATTATTTCCACTTGTGTACTTTATTTATAAGAACAATCATTCTGTTTGATCATACTCATGAGAAAACCATCTCAGTTGCTCTGTATTTTGTGGCATAGTTAAATATTAGATTGTGTGCTGAATGAGAATTATCAAATGTAGAACATAGAGCACAGGGCTAGGAATGGGTGCCTGGAGAACTGGATTTTATTTCTTTCTTCAAGGCTTCATTAAACAACAGAATTTTTTTGTCCACAGCATGAAGCCGCTAAGAATGATCTGAGCGATAAACAAAAAGACCTGGATATTTTCACCAATAAAGGAAAACATTTGTTAGCAGAATTGAAAAGAGTGCATAACTGCGACTCCACTGTGGTGAAAACAGATATGAACTGTACGGTGGACAAATGGCTAGATGTAAGAGCGGGGCGTTTATATGCTGAATACAGTTTTTAAGTTGGGCTAAGGTTACAATAATAGTATTTTCTTAGAATCTTAGAGTGCAAATGTTAGTAAAGTTTACGTGGAAGTATATCTGAAAGAGTTAACTGTAGGGATTTGACATCCATTGTACAAAGTTGTGACATCCATTTCAGAGATTTGAAACAATGTCTTATAACAACGTACGAGTGTTACTAGAATAAATTTGCTCAGTGCACACTTCTGACTATAAATTTGTATCGAATTCTTACCTAATGCATGCCAGTGTTGCTTTACTAAAATAGACTGAATAAATTAGGCAGTGAATTGTATTAAGCTACACCATAAAAGATGTATGTTAAGAAAGACAACATCATAGCAGAGAAACATAATATAAAAGCTAATATTTTACATTTTCGTATTTATACTGCTTTATTAGCAAATTTCTACATTACATAGGAAAGGTAAAGCTGTTTCTAAAGATAAAGTTTCTTTGAACATGGAAGTCTTTCCCAGTAAGAAAATATAAACATTTTTAGAAACAGCCATATACAATTTTTGTTCATTTTATGCTCTGGGTAACTAGAGTGAAATTAGAATAGAGAACTTAGACCTAACTCTAAGAAAATTATTTTGCCTTACTAATTATTTCTGATGCACTTGTCTTACAACTGACTGCAAAATGAAGAAATCTAAAATTAATTTATGAATGGTATTGATACATTTGACTCTCCTAAAAGGTGTCTGAAAGAATTGAAGGCCACATTGACCGGCTGAGTCTAAGCGTGTCTCTATGGGATGACATCCTGAAAACTGGAGATGAAATGGATGGATGGTGCAATAAGTGCATTTCTCAGCTGAATGAAGGCATCAGCAACTTGAGTAACAGTCAGAGAATGGAGGTTCTCCTGAAAGACTTCCAGGTGCTTACCTATATTCAGTGATAAAAATGGACCAAAACCTCAAGTGCTGTCAGGCACTTGGAGAAGTTGCAGGCCACCGGGTCCCCTGTTCAGGCAGTGGTACCGCTAACCCAATGGCTAGCTGACAACATTCCAGTCCTTTTTTGAAGTTGCTTGCTTCTGACAGAAACAAGAATGGCACATCTCTTACTAAATCTAACCTCTGGAGTTGTTTTGGCTCTAACAGTACATGACAATGTAGTTTTACAAGCACAAAAATTTCAGAAAGCATGACATTGGACTGAACTCTGTTCCAGTAGAAGCTGATCAAAATTTTAGATAACATCAGCTGAAATTAAGCACAAAATCAGTTTATTTCTAAAATCTCATCTAAGAAGATATATTCTCCAAACAATAAAAAAGATATCCTGGATTGGAGGGCAAATTTTAATGTCAGGTTCTAACAATTTCACTAAGATGATGTCTTTCTTTTCTGGATAGTGTTAAACCGTTTTAGGAATCTAGCCAGTGTTCAGAATGCATTCTGCCTTTATTGGCTTAAAATATACACCAGATCAACCACACAATGAGCCACATTCTGCTTCAGTTGAAATAAATGATATCTTTAAGAAGATGCACAGTGGATGTATACAGGTAGTATGAAAGAATATGAAAAGGTGCTAAATCAGTATTTTGCACAGGACAAGCTTTATCTAATGTCTTTCTGATTACTACAGCAATCAGACCACCTAAATTGATCACTGTTAAAACTGATTTGGAGTAAGAGCAGCCAGTGCCCAAATCACAGATGTACCTGATTCACAGGAGGGCCAGAATTGCAAGAGACACGAACATTATGTGTACATTTTCAGTCACAGAGTGCATAGTCCATAATAGCGGGTTTCTTCACTTTCTTTTGCAAAGGCAGGAAGAAAAGCATATCACAGACAGGATGGCCCTGGCCTTTCAGCAGTCAGAAATAGATGAGCTTGGATGGAAACGTTTTATATGGTCCACAGCAGGGATCCCTTTCTTGATCAGTCACTTAATTTTATATCCTCCCTAGCCCAAAATAGCCCCTGAGTATTCTTCTGGAGACACCTGAACTTCTATTCAGGGCAGATGTTAAGTGCAGAAATTTAATTCTGAAATCTACTGACCAGTCTTTAAATTGGAGTGATCCGTTTGAATTTTTCAGAAATTTTGTGGCATGGTTGATAACATACACACCAGTTACTTGCCTAATTTTTCAGAACTGCAATTATACAAATTACGATTTTCACTTTGGTACTATGTTTTTTAATAAGTAGAATATTTCTTTATAACTTGGATCTGTATGAGCACAATAAATATAAGGCCCAGATATGCCATTTTTTAAATCCTGTTCGACATTAAAATTTATTTCTGTGTCTTATTTTTTCTTGAGAACTAACTTCCTTGTAATAAAAACTAGAGAGCACATGTATTATACGCTGCATGCCATTGGGTGGAACCTAACTACCACAGCAGATTTTTCCAGTTGAATAGACAATGATATTCCCAGCCTTATTCAGCCAGTTTTAAAAAACTAAAGCTGTTAGTGCATCCTAAATGCTAAAAATGTCTGTGGTTATTTTAATGGAGGGGAAAAAAAATCTCTGAACTGAGTCTAATAAAGGAAAAGAGAAGGAAGATTTTTAGAGAAAAAACCTACTAGAACAACAATGTTTTCTCTCTGGTTGCTATACTTTGTTAACATTTTCTTTCATTTTTGCAATTAACAGAGCATCCTTCTGAAGGTCTAAAGCCTTCTTGTAGTTTGTTATGAAACTTTGACCACATTTCTTTTACAGTCTGAAGTCAAGGATAAAGAACTGAAGTTGGACCAGCTTAGTTCCAAAATTTCAGATCTTAAAGAACTGATTCATAGTCAAGAGCCTCCAGCAGACCTCCAGGTAAAATAAAGACATTGGTAATCCCAGGCTATGCTCAAATAACTAAGAAACTCCTCCTGAAGTTTTGTCTCTCCTGTACTGCCTTTTGCTTTCAAGGTGACAGATACCGTGTTATTTATATATATTGTAACTATTCATTGTTCACATTTCCTTAGTTAACTTTGATTTTTTTTTCTGGAAAAAAGTATGCCATAAAGTAATTGAACATTAGAGTTGTAAAAGTATTTTTTACTAAATAGAAATGGAGTAAACAGTTTCTAAGGTAGCTAATCAGATATGATACAGATGATATTCTCTAGACTGCACAACATTAAGCCATATCGTAGATGAATGCGTACACAGCTTGCCTCTTTAAAAGAATTATAAGGCAGTAAAATATGGTCATTTGCTTTATCAAACCAAAAATCTTCTTTAGTGGACTGGAATTAGTGCCCTGAATGAGCCATTACAAGAGAGAGGTAAAACACAAACACTGAAGATGAGTTGCTGAACTTTTTTTTATTGGCTAGGTCCTTACCTTTTATGGTGCTAGGGCAGATGCAAAGCTAAAGGATGACTATTTTGGATGTTTGATTTCAAGCGGAAAATGGTGCATGAGATTATTCACTTGCAATGTCAGAAGTTTTAAAAGATAAGCTGACTTCTGCAGTTTCACAGGCAGGGAGATACCTCAATAGATTCTGATTTCAAAACCATTTCTAATTTTTTAAATGGAACTTTATATAACTCTCAAGCCTTGTTCACATTTTGCCATGACCGTACAAGAAAGCCTAAATTGCCAATCAGATAGGGGTCAAGAACCCTATAGTATAAAGCTATGCAAATTATATGGAAGGCTTATGTTCTCCCAAATTGTTTCCTTTACATGATAGGTTCAGAAAATTCAGGTTTAATAGTATGTTTCATAATAAATATCTTTCCACTTATAGAGCCAAACTCGGAGCAAATAATTTTACAGAATATCAGTTAGCCAACAGACACATATTTCCAACTACTATGATAAATACAATCCAAATCTAAATCATAACTACAATAAAATAATTGTAGTCGATATATAAATGCAATTTGAAGATAAAGCCATACAAACTATAAATCCCCAAATTATTTGCCAACATTCAAATGCCAAATAAGTAACCTAGGTATGATCAGCTCATTCCTAAGACCATAAACAAGTCCTTAATAGAATTTTCAGTAATTGTTCATTATAAATATTACCCTATTACGAATTATTTTACTTTTTATTAGTAACGTGCACTACTGTCATCTACTATATTTCACATATTGCTGTCTCTGAACATGTTAATGGGCAATACTCTAATTTATTTTTTACTGTCTTCAATTTCAATCTGCCTTACACTGAGATACTTTAAGCCTTAGTGCTCTTAAGTCTCACCAATTGATATTTCTTTTTACAGAGCTAGTTGTGTTTAGGTCATGTTCTGTATATATGGTAAATTAGTAAAGGAAAAAGATCAACTCTTTATTTTTTTAGAAGTGGATAATAACTTCAACAGTTTGCAGTTTGGCTTTTTAAAAGTTAATATCCCTTCTTTCGATTGCTGTATATCTGAGACTTAATCCTGAATGGTTGCTATTTTTTTATTTATGTAAGGATCTTTAGTTATAGATGTAAAGAGAGCAAAATAATCATTGTGTGACACCTTCCTACCTTCCTTTTTTTTTTAATAAACATTCACAGTAAAAAATGTTTTATTTAAATGCTTTAATACATAACATTTTGCTTTTAGTTTATAGAATCAGATTTGAGGCAGAAGTTGGAACATGCCAAAGAAATGTTGGAGACAGCAAAAGAGACACTGAAAGATTTCAGTACCCAGAAGATGCAGTTACAGAAGTTAATTGATCAGATGACAGATTGGTTAACAAAAGTGGAAGAGACACTGTTAAGCTGTGCACATAACCTGGATCCTGAAGCTCTAAATAAAGTGAAGGTCAGTGCCAAAGAAAACAAATATGTTTCTCTCAATGCAGTGATCTTTGGTTTTTTTTAATCCGAGTTTTTGCTAAGCATTATACTTAATTTTTATTTGATAAAAATATGTATCTCCAACAGAGCTCCTATAATATTAGCAAATAATACAGTGATACGCTTTGATAAGTTCCACCAATGAATGTAAGATTTATTAATTTTATGTAAACTATTTAGAAAACGATAATGAATTATATGGTCTTTGTTGAGACAAGGTTTTGTTACATTGAACTCTTCAGTCATTACTCCAGCATGTTTACAAGTCCATTGACTCCCTCGCAGTATAAGGTAGGAGCTGAACTCATCAATGTAAAATTGAGTTCAGTGTTAACACAAACTTCTACCTCAGAAGTCCTCCTCAGTCCTCATACACAGCAGTTCTGTCTACATCCTGGAGCTCTCTTGATCACCTCCATTATGCACATTATAACATGACAAACCACTTTTTCAGCATGTGCACATGTTAATGTTGATATACTAGCCAATTAAAATTTAATTTTCAAACAAAAGTTCTCCTTTAGTCAGATGAAAACTCCCGTTCAGAAGTCCCACCAAATACCAGTGTCATATTGCATCTCACATATACCTTCAGACTTCAGAAAATAGCTATTGCCTTGAAATTTATTTTTTAATAGAGTAGTAAACCACGAGAAACGGCATTTTTCACATTTTTGTGATGGTTCTTCATTTTCAAGGAATCATCTCACTTGGAAAATTCAGGAAACATGATACAGTATTTCTACTCATTTCTACTCATTGTGTCTAGGACTTGCAGCAGTCCATAGAAGAAAAGAACATAGAGGAGGAGTAGGAATGCTTGAGGAAAAGAGAGGGTTCTTTTGATTCTTTGCAGATGTCATATTTGTGTTGTAACTTCATTTTCAGGAAACACAAAAAGACCTTCAGCTTCAGCAGAGCAGCATTGACTCGACCCGTGAGAACCTTAACAGCCTGTGTCGCAAATACCATTCTGTAGAGCTGGAAACTCTTGGTGGCACTGTCACTTCTTTAATAAAGAAGTATGAAGCTGTGAATCTGCTCTGTTCCAGAACACAAGCCAGCATGCAAGAGTCCTTGGAAAAACATTTCCTCGGTGAGTCTTCAGGCTTATTAATATGAGCCGTTAGCCTGCAGCCGTGAATCATTCTGGAATCTGCCAGTTTCCAATGACGTCACTTGCAATTACAACTTTATTTTTGTATGGAGCCTTTCAAAAAGTCCTGTTACCAAATGTTCATTTGATAGCTGCTAGAAACAAAGCATTTTACAGAAACAGAGTTCGACTTTAAACGTGTAATACACATGAAAATGAAGCTTAGCTCCACCTTCCTTCACTCTTAGTATACATCTCTCTTCACATCTTAGTATACATCTGCATTTGCTGTATATAACCAAATGGAGATGTTTATAATGTAGAAGTCCCCATCTGAAGTCTTTCCTGGGCTCCCTGGGCAGTCAGTGGAGAGAAGTAGGCAATTTTTAATCTCATATATTAAGATAATATTCTAGATAAGATCTAACATTAAATTGGGACATATCATAGACTTCAAATGTCCTTTCTCGTGGACTATGAAGGGGAGCTTAGTGTGACTGTTCAAATTTGGCTGTTTACGGTGAAAACATATAATGTCTTACGAGATGATCCCACTCCCCAAGGTCATTGAAGGCAATGAGACTCATCCTGTTAGCATTTACACACTGCTCGTGAAGGAGAAAAGAATTGTGAAAGACAGCTGTATGGTATTTTGGATAATGCTGCTGATAAAAAAAAATCCCCACTCTTCTCTATACTTTTTTGTTAAATAAGATTCTATGCAAGAGTTCCAGGAATGGTTTTCTGGTGTAAAGGCTGCAGTAAAAGAATCATCTGACAGGTCTGGAGACAGCAGAGCCATAGAGGCAAAGCTACATGACTTGCAGGTAATGGTAAACAAATTAAGAAAATAGTAATTAACAATTCAACTCTATGTGCCCAATTATATCTCTAAAATAATTTGTAGATGTTATAATTTTTACTGTGTTTTTTTTTTCCAAAAGTAATGTAAAAATGTTTCAAGACAGCAATATGTACTGTAGAGAGAATTCGGTGGAAAATTTGTTCACTGTTCTGAGAGACCAAAATTTAATTTCTGGAGGGTTGATGTGTAACTAAGCTATTCTTTTCTTGTTTCTGATTTTTAATGTTTTTTCCTTTTTTGCCTTCTTTCTCTTCTTTTCCTTTTCCTATTTTTTCTTACACTATTGCTTATTCAGTCTTTCAGGTTAACACTGATATGTCAAAGCTTATCTCTGTAAATTTTTGATGAGACAACACGAGTATCAGACACCTACTGCAAAGAGCCCTAATTCCTGAGATGACTAAAATACCCAGAGAAAGATAGGTCTACCCTGGAACCAAATAGGAAAATCAAACTCTGTGAATTGTAGCACTACTTAATAAAATTTTATTAGAACTGTTTATCTGCTCAGAATTTTTCCTATAGCTAGACGTGGCTAGAAATATTGCTTGTCTTTAGTTACTAAACCACGTGTTTAAACTGTACTCTTTCCTTACACAGAGGGTACTGGATTCTGTCAATGAGGGACAAAACAAGTTAGATGCTGCCTGCAAGGAAGGGGAAGCTTTGTATGCTTGCTTACCCAAACCAGTTGTGAGCCATATTCAGGAGCAAATAGCAAAGTCTAACCAGAACTTCCAAGAATTCCTCAACCAGTGTCTGAATGATAAGGCGGGCCTGGAAGCTTGTGCCTCACACCTGGGAAGGTGAGTAATACCAGTAGTCACAGATGGACTGCATGAAATTGTGCAGCTGCAGAAATACAGGGCATAATTTGAAATTATTTCCTATTTGCTTTTTTCTTTGGAAATATTTAAGTGAAAATTAAGTCCTTTGCTAAAAACAAAGCAACAAGTCTTGCTCCAAGGTTATCAATTTGGTTAAAAACTGGAAGTTCAGGAATATCTGTGTAGCTCATGTAATCCCCAGTCAGCAGCTGGGACCTTGGGAATTTAACTGCAATTTTCTGGATGGAAAAGGTGTGATGAATTTTCAAGTTCTCCCCTGGGGTTTGAAGATCGTACGATTTTTACACAGCAGGCGTCTATCCTGTCCCATTCCAGATGCACATATTTCCTAAGGAGCTAATAAGGGGACAAAGTCTTAAATTGTTACTTGGAGGTGGAATTTTGGGGAGTTCCAATATTTTTAGCTCTAACTAGATTCAAAGCTTTTGCTAACTGAAAGCGAAGTTAGTGTAGTAATGGGTAGAACACCAAGATGAAATGGTGTGCCTTCATGTAAGGAAAACGTTTTCAAATTTAGGGCCAGAACCTGTTTTGCTGAGTTCTGAGCACCTGAGATTCCAGTTGTGTTCTCTTGGAGAAATTGAAAGCACAGCACTTCAGGTGTTGTGTCAATACTGAGTAAAGCCCATTTTTACCCATTTTTAAATCTGAGACTAAATCATTATAAAGCTTCGGAAAAGGTTTCCTTTTGGTCTGACTTTATTGAATCTAGTGAAAAATAAGACCACTGTCACTTTAAATTTTGGAAGCTTCTTTTCTCAGTGTAGTTCCCATGATTTTGCTGAACATATTTAGAGAGTCACTGAATATTTTTAGATTACTAGTCACTGTGGAATTATGTTTTGTGTACAACTCTTATTCTTGAAACATGAAATTGATACCTAGCTTTATTTTCCTGGTCTTGTGGATATTGAAAGAACTGAGTTAACTTCTTACTAACTTTAATCCACCTGAGAAATATTTTTAAGTGAGTATTCATCTGTTCTGTAGCTTTGAAGATCAGCACAAGAAACTTGGTCTGTGGATACGTGACATGGAAGAAAGAATAAGCACAGAAGCACTAGGAGAGACCGAACACCTTATTCCTGAGAAGAAAAAGGAGGTGCAGAAAGTGGAAAAGTTCCTGGAAGAGTTACTGAATTCAAGGTAGTATGAAATATATTTCCTAAAACACTATCACTTTTTCCTCTGCTAAAGCAACAATGAAACTAAACTGTTGGCACAAAGTCTGTTTGTGAAAGTCTGAGAAAGGTGTTGCAACAAACTGTGAAAAGAGGCTGAATCCAGATACTTCCAGTTTTAGGGAAATTGGAATTTGAAGCCAACTCCAAAATTTGATGTTGATACATTTCTCATCAAGAAAAGCTTATCTTACTTCATTAGTAAATGGATGCTGAAAAATATAATTAAAAAAAGAATCTTAAAAATACTGCATGTAAAAACAGAGTTAAAAAATATTGCTTCTAAAAGCAATAGTAAAAATGACACTTATCATGATACCCATTTTGAAATTTTCTTTCTTTCTGTGCTGCAACACTTATATCCAACCGGGTTAGTAGAAGCCCCTTTCCCATGTAGCTGACTTTATAAAAGAACTAAAATTTCATCCATGTTAGTTCTGAAATCTTTCAAAAATTCAGAATTAGCCAACAGATGAAGCAATTACCTTTATTACCTTTTTTAGTACACAGTGTTTTTTCAATTTTTTTTTACTTATTATTTTTATAATTATTTTTTTATTAGTGAAGATAGAACAAAAGTAGTAGTCAGTTGTTCAAGCCTCACACCATGCTAAAGGGAAACACCCAGTCACTACCTATCCCGTTGAGAATGATGCAAGATTTCTGATGTAAATTCCCTGTAATCACAGGCTGTCAGGAAGGGTGATCCAGTAGACTGAGATTAACTGAGGCTGTATAAACCAGGAGTTTTTATCCCTTTTGCTGACCCTTGTACTGAACCCCAGAATTAGTTTCTAATCCTGGAGAAGTGCCTGACCTTTCCATGATGCCTTCCTACTCATCTAAGACTATGAACTTCTCAAAAGCTTCGGCAGGTACAAAAAGGCAGCAGTTCATATAGAACTGAAAAGACTGACAGAGAAAAAGAAAACTAAGTTAGCTTTTAACTGAAATGTACAACAGAAAGAGTTCAGTGTGATCACGTTGAGCACCAAAGTCTGCAAGAAATGGCACAGTACCCAAATAAAGATACTAATCAATACAGAATGGCTTGTATTTTCTTTCAGTCTCTCCCAGGTAATTTTTCTGTTAACTATGGACTCTGTCACTGGTGGAGTGTGTGCTTATGTCAGCAGCCTTCATAACTTCTGATAGTTATTGTTATAACAATATCATATGCTTTCTGAAACTGATTTTCCGTGCCATTATTTTCTTTCAGGGAATCTTTCGAGAAGCTGTCCCAAATGGCACAGACTTTAAATGAAGAAGGTCATGGTGCAGGGAGGGAAGTGCGCCTGGCTTCTCAGCATCTCACCAATTACCAAAACATGGTCAAAACTGTCAAGGAGAAGCTGCGAATGTGTCAGCTTGCACTCCAAGAGCATCTTGCTTTGGAGGGGGCATTACAGAGTATGTGGTCATGGGTGAAAGAGGTTCAAGACAAACTGGCATCATCAGAGAGCACTACAGGTAGCAAAGCCACACTAGAGAGACGACTGACACAAATTCAGGTAAAGAAAGCTACAGCTAGAGTTTGCACATCAAGATTAACTTTGGGTGTGGGCTGCATCAGTGGAAAAGGAATATTTTTATATTTTATTCTTTCTGTGTTTGTGAAGGAGAGGATTAGGATTTAAGCTGATCTTGACAAATTGGGAGGTCCAATATGAAAAAAAGGATGAAGACTAATGGAGAGAGGTGAAGGGTATTACATTTAATAACGAATAATGAACTATGAAAATAATGTTTTCCAAAAAAAGTCTTCTAATGAAAGGGATGCCTTGGGATAATTGACACAGACAGGCTGTAACTTACCTGTCACAGGACGTCTTCAGGAACAGGTTAGACAAACTTCTATTAGGAAGTTCATCAGTGTAGGAGATCCTGCCATGGGCTTTCTTGAGATTTCTTCTAGCTATGTCATGCTGTCTTTCTAGATCATGCTTGACCTACTCATTATCTATTGCAATGTGAGCAAGATTTTAGCATGACCAGTGCACTGAAATACTTATATGGCTGTGGAACAAACTCCTGGATCACTTGCACATAGCAAGGGACAGGCACTTACAAGAAAAGATGCCTAAGAATTCATCCTAGGCATGGCTGTCAAGGATAAATGAACTCAGAGAAGATGGTGTCCACTGTTGAGAGAATAACACACTTTTACCTCTCAGCAGGTTGCATTTGATATTTTGACTTCTTTTGCCTCACAGGAGATCCTCTTACTCAAAGGTGATGGTGAAGTTAAGCTGAACATGGCCATTGGCAAAGGAGAACAAGCACTTAAAAGCAGCAATGAGGAAGGACAAAAGGTGATAGAAACTGAGCTTCAGACGCTAAAGGACATATGGAATGACATTATCAGCACCTCAGTGAACTGGCAGAGGTAAAACTCCCTGAAAAACACAGGTCAGACCCTGCCATCTTTGCTTACAAAGAGTGGTACCTTACAGCACGTAAGATTCCATTCATTCATTACGGATGTGGTAGGGGAAAGCTGTTATCATCAGAGAGAATGAAAATTGGGGGGGGGGGAATCCTTCTATAAAAAGATGAGTTGACCCTATCAGTTGAATTGAATTTCATATGAGATGGTAATAGATGGTAACTTAAAAATAAACATAAATCATACAAATTCATACAGAGAAAAAGCTAGAAAGGGCTTTCTGAGTTATTGAACCTGTACTTGGACAGGACCAAGAACATCTAACATATTTATCTACTTTTCCTCACAAAACTCGAGGATCAAGTTTTTTGTTTCTGTCTTTCATTAAATTTTTAAATTTATATAAAATCCTAATACCATTTCAAATAGTCTTTCTTGCATATTAAGCAGATTTCTTCTTGTTTTCACCTTGGTAGAAAGAGAGTTTTTCTTACTGGCTGTGTGAGCACATTTTACGTCCTTGAAGGCCTCCATCATTTCTATTCTAGACACGTTTCTCAGTTTCTCGGTACTAATACTTTCTGAACCTCTTTCACCCTTGTTTCATTTTCAGTAGATTGCAGTCTGTCATTACTTTGCCTACATTTTTCTTAAAAGAAAACTGAAAATGGGCTGACCTCTTACTGTATTTGAGACCTTTATAATTCTGAGTAGAGAATCAATACTTACCATTTTCTTCATACACCACTCCATTCACTCCAGAATGACATTTTCCTTTCCTTCCAACAACATCGTACAGCTGAATTTTGTTAACTCCTTTATTATCTACTATCTCCAAATAGTTTTCTATATTACTAAGCCTAGGCAGTTATCCCAAATTTTGTATCTGACTTCTTCCTAATAAAAGCAGTATTTTCATCATAAAATTCCATCTTTTTTAAAATTTCTTTTAAGAACATCTGAGATTTAAGTCCTGTCATCCAGCTAGCCGCAGCATCTCCCTGGTTGTTTCCATCTGGGTTTTACAAGCATTCCCTGTTCAAGCATCCCAGCCCTTACCAGATAGAAGTGGGCCCTTGATGATCTTCTGCATGGTCCTACATACTTAGTTCTCTAATGAAAATAAAGTTTTCCTTCTTCAGTAAACGCGTAGATCAGCATCAGAAAGGTCACGGATTTGTATTGTAGATAATCGGAGTGCCAGGGTATCTGTGTCCTAAATATCTGTTGACAATGGTGGGAGCCACAATACAGGTAAATTGGAGTTGTTAAATTGAAAGGGGTGCCACTTTTTTACTTATGCCAAGTTTGTAGTAAAATTATATGTAGAAAATTATAATGCCATTAAGATTTCACTCTAATTTCACCCTTTTTTTTGTCAAAATATTGTTTAAATTAGGTTAGACCTTTACATATGGAATTAAATCCTTACCACACTCACGTCTAGCATTAAGTCCAGTGGGATGAGACTTAGTTTCCTCAACACAAATCCCAGAGGAATCCGGTAATCGGCTAGGAGGAGCAATATATAATAGAAGAGAGTATTTCTTATAAATAGAGACTATAGATAATCGATTTTCTCATCCCAAACTTGCCAGAACATCTCTTAATAGTGGATAATTTCATAGCCTTCTGTACATTTTATTACTGTGATCATAAATAACTCCAGTAATTCTCTGTATTTTGCTTTGCTGGATGGACATTGAAATGTGCTTTTCAGTACTCTGAGACAGATTGCTCATGGAACCTGTAATAGGAAAGCATTTGTATCAGGATATATGCCACAGCCCAAAGAACACGTAAATTCTAAAATAGCTTGGATATAAGTTGAGGTAGGAAACTAAAGCAAGATGGAGGAAAAAGAATGTTCTAAATGTATTATGCATAGCTACTGACAGTGTAACAATTAAGATACGAACAGACTCTTCAGACTTTACGAAAGTTCTTATCTGTACTGTGTATTTTTCTTCTAATGTAAGCTGCCTAGAGTCTGTCATTAGCCAGTGGAATGAATATCTGGAAAGGAAAAAACAGCTGGAGCAGTGGTTAGAGAAACTGGATCACAAAGTGGAACAGCCTTTAGAACCACAGATTGGTCTGAAGGAGAAGTTTGCTCAGCTGGACCACTTCCAGGCTATTGTTTCTGAGATAGAGGATCACTCTGGTGATTTAAAGCAACTCACTGAAAAAGCTGTGGAACTCTATGAAAAAACAGAGGATGATTCTTTTGGAGAAGCAGCTCAAGAAGAACTAAAAACTCAGTTTAATGACATCACAACTGTAGCCAAGGTAAGATAAAGGCAAAGGTCTCCATCTGAAGTACATAAAATGTTCAGACATATGATTATATGGCTAAAACTGTGGTTTTCATAATTTTTTAGTAACTAAAGGATTGCCTGTGTTTGAATAGTCTTGCCTTTTGTTATGGTTGAATCTAACAAAATAGTTGGATGTAGTTTACTAAACTTCACTTGAATGCACAGTAGATATTGGGAATTGAACTTGGTGTGGTTATGATTTTTGAAAAGTGAAGGGAATATATTTTATTCCTCGTTTCAAATATAGCACAATATTTCTGACACTATTCCAGTTTAATTTTCGTCTAATTCTTTTACATTCATTCCTAGCACTTTTTATTTTTTTCCCTAAAATGGGAAGAATGAAATGCCTCCCTGAACAGAACACATACTGTTAGAAAGATAAATCCTATTATCAGAAATATATGTTCTCATATTTTGTGGTGTTTCAAGCCACTAAGCACTGCACATGCTATCTGTTTGTTTCTAAGGAAAGATACGTGAGCTCACTGAGACCTTCTGCCAGCCAGACCATGACAGTGGCACTAGCTCTGAGTTATGATCTCCACCTTCTCAGCTAATGGGAAAGGTTGCGTCAGGAAGATGCATAATAACAGGCTAATGTGAGACTTCAGTGTTTACTTCAGAGTTTTTGAAGACTGAAGTGTGATTTGGGTTTCTATTTATTGAGAAGCGTGCTGACAGTAACTGATAGTGCTGTAGGTAACTAATCTACAATCTATATAAAAACAGCACCAGAATAAAAAATTAGTGGAAGATCTAACAAATCATCTCTTAGGAAAAAAGTTAAATCTAGGGCATGTAAAGTTACTTCCTTAGTAAAAATCTGCATTTTTCTTACTACACTTGATAAAGGAAAGTCATTATGTGGAATCATATGGTTTGGTTTTGGATGTTTTTTTTTTTTCTTTTTTAAATTTTGGGGATAAGATATACCATTATTGACATTGTTTTATTCCTTTAAACATAGACAATAGCTATTAGAACCCTCTCAGATTTATCTAGTCTGTAATTACCATCTAGTCACACATTCTTTTGGTCTTGTGATGAACCTTTGCTCTCTTTTTTTACTGGAAATAGTAAGCCATGAATCTGGTTTCTAGAGAATCAATGCGGTTTCATCCTCGTATAACTCTGCTTCTTTCAGTGGTGTTAAATCTAGACCAATACCAAAATTACTGACTGACTCAATACAATGCTTTTAAACTTGCGTGAAAAGAGTGTCACAAGTGAGCATGGCAGTGTTCTCCTAAAACCAATACAATTAATTTCTTGAACAAGGCAGTTTTCCCATCTTTCCCTTGAGAGAGAACAGGACTGACTGCAACTGGTAGAAGCCATTGCCACTGGAAGAGACCAGCTAAAGTTGTGCTTTGCCTCCACTCTCCTCCACTCATATTTTGGTGTGAACAAAGTAAACAGAGGTGTGTGGTTGCCTTTCTTGGGGCTCCTTTGCTTCCCTAGGGAGCCATCTGTTTTGTTTAGAGTGCACATGTGGACATTTTCTTACTCTGTTTTTTTTGCAAAAAAACCCCACCCAAAACATTAAGATGTAAAAACGTTGAGGATTTATTAGGATTATCTGGTAACCATCCATCGCCTAGCTGATCTGACACATTCTGAGAAATTATGATTATTTTCAGAGGAAACAGAAGGGCTTATTTATCTAACTTAATTTTTAAAAGCATGTGGAGTTATTAAAAATACCTGGAGTTCAATTCATAAGTAAGTGGTTTAGTTTGAAACCAATTTAAGGACACTTAGATCTAGAGTATCCAGACAGGAGTAAAAAGTTATTTGATTAGCTCAGTTCACTATTGGTTTGTTGTGATAAACATTCCTGATTGTTAGCTCACAAGAATATAAGAATAAATCTACTCGGTCAAACCAAAGGAAAATCTAGACCAGTACACTATTTCACCTTTTTACAGAAGGTAAACTTGGCCCCACTTTGAGCTTACACTAAAAATCTAAGATGGAGCCATGGAGTGTCAGGGAAAGCATCCTCCAGGGTTACAAGACAGGTGGCTGGGGTCAGCCACCACTTCTGGTCTGATGGTTGAAATGGGAATCAGCTCCATAAGAACCTTTTGCAGTTTTGGACAGCAGAAGTCTTCCTTTATGGTCTTCATATGGGTCATCTCTGTGACTCTGCTTTGTATGTATAAACGCTGGGTGCTTCTAAATAAGAGCAGTGTTTCTGGCAGCATGCTACTCCCTGGGAGGACTCATGGGTGATCTGCAAGACCCTTTCTAGCGTGTATTGGGAAAGCATGCCAGAGTGGCACAACTGCACCTTTGATATCTATTAAACAATACATGTTGTGTTGTAGGATGTGTTGAAGTACATTTCTGCATCTATTTTCAGAAGGCTTCTTCATCTTCTTCAGTTTGGTCTGGACAGCACATGCCTGACCAGACCAAACTGAACTGAACCTTGTGCAGTGTAGCACTGGGTTCTGATGCTATAAGCTGTGCTCTATTCAGTGCTCAAATTAATGCTCTAGAGTCAAACCAGCATTCTATACAACTGCATGCTTAAAGCGAGGACAGCATTTAAGCACTTTAATGGTCTTTTTTTTTTTCTTTTGCCATCTGAATGATAGGAGAAAATGAGGAAAGTGGAAGATATTGTGAAGGATCATTTGCTATATCTTGATGCAGTGCATGAATTCACAGACTGGCTCCATTCTGCAAAGGAAGAGCTGCACCGCTGGTCAGATGCATCTGGAGATACATCAACCATACAGAAAAAGCTGGCCAAAATCAATGTAAGATAAGTTAGCTTTCATGACTTTGATTCAGACCCAATGCTCCAAAATAGGCCAGACCCAAAAAGTTGTGGGATCTTGCTCTTTGTGTCTTTGAAATGGTGATTACATTTCAGTGAGCCAAAAGCAAGCTTCCTAAGCTATGTTCTGTTTTCGCCTCCCTTCTATATTAAAGTGATGGCGTAAAAGTACAACCAGACCTGACTTGGCTGCAGCACATGTGGAAACAGTTTGCAAGAGTGGAAGCCTCATGGCATCACAGAAGAATGTGGCTTAGCTGATTAATGGATACTGCTCTGTCCTCATCCCTGAATACGCATTCCCCATGAGCAAAGTTGTCTGAATCAAAGTTAGAAATGACCTTTCCTGATTTGCATGAAATGGGGATGTATAAAGCAGTGCAAGGATTATTCTCCCCAAGCACAGCAGAAATGTGTGGGTTGCCTCCCTGTGCACCCCCTCCTTACCCTGACATCCACTTCTAGTCCTCTGAGTGCTGAAGCAATTTACGTATTTCGGAATGCAACATTAAAGCAGACTGCTTGGTTTGCTGTGCCTGATGTTTATGTTCAGAACATTTGTATCTGAACATAAACATCTGCCATAAACATGCCAGCAACATTCTACTCTGCTCCTAAACATGAGCGAGTGGGCCAGTGAACAGACTGCTAGCTGAAGATTCAGGATAGCCGAGCTCAAATTGCAGGTTTGTTGTTTGCTCTCGGATACTTTCAGTCTCCTCTGTGCTCAAACTTCGCGTGTATGAAATGGGGACAGGAGCAGATAGCCGTTTCTAGCTTGTAAGACTAGAAAATACATGACGTTACCAGAGAGTAACGTAATATAACAGCATGTGCTGTTTGGGGTGATATTTATATTCTCTGGCTTCTTAAACTGAAAACTCCCCAAATTCCCTGGTAGTGTGTGTGAGATTGAAACAGGAGACCGTAGAAAAAACTCACTTATTCAAAAAAAAAAAGGG
>NW_010428422.1:46125-46446 GCF_000710305.1 Buceros rhinoceros silvestris
GTAGAAGCGGTGTGGGGGGGGGGGTGGGGGGGGGAAGACGACATGTGCAACCAATTATGGCACATCACAGATCATGGGTAGGCTGTAAAATGCTTTTTCTGAGCAGCACAGCCGTGTTTTTAAAACAGCTATGAGCAGCTACGTGCCAGCGTTTCTTGTGTAAAAGATCACACGAAGTTACTGTTTTCCGCACCTGAACCGAAACGGTATTTTCAGTGTCTAAAGGAGTTTTTTCTCCCCCAAGCTCACGCAACTTTCCGAATCGCTGATTAATCCCCGCAAAGCCCGCACGCTTTTACTCTCATCCCTCCTCCGGCAGCG
>NW_010428423.1:0-2343 GCF_000710305.1 Buceros rhinoceros silvestris
CCCCCGCCCCAGCTCGTATTTTATGTTACAGACCTTAAGTAAATTAGCAATATGAAAAAGAAAATGTTTTAGTTTGGTAAAAATTTGTCTGTATATGTACAAAGAGTATATGAAACATAGACGTTATATATGCGTCTACGTGTATATATAACATATATGTAGCAGAGTTTGTATGCTCAACATGTATGTACTGTGTCTCTATGCTTATGTCACACAAACAGTTCATTCTCTCCCTATGTGTATGCATATAAAATAAAATATATGCATGTTGTATAGATATTTACAGCATTCATATATTGTAAGAGCACAGATACAGATTTAAACATACATCCAGCCTGTGCATGCTGTATATATGAACTATATATATGATGCCCACTCACAGGCAAAGGTAGCACCTCAGAATTGGAGCAGAACATTCATATTTAAACATGAAATATTTTCTTAAATTCTTCCTTTATGTCCTTTGTGAGTGTTGAGGCTCATACAGCTGTGTACGGTATGTGCTCCTATTTGTGTGTGCATGTTGACATACACTCCTTGATGCACATGCGAGGGAGCGGGCTACCGAAGGGCACAAATCAGCCTGGTGGTCTCAGGCCTTCCAAATGTACGGGCTGCGTCTGGTTTTTTTGGCATTTAGGATGGTAACCGAACCTGAGATGCAATTTCCTTTATAGGAGTAGTGACCAGAAAGCAAACCCCTCTCACGCTCTGTAACACCTTCAAATATGAAACCAAACCCACCCTAGGTGAGATCTTCCCTGCGGCTGCTGCTCGTCGTACCCAGCCGGAAGCGACTTCTTTCTTCCCGCGCTCTCAGTATGATGGCCCTTACTCGCAGGAATAGTTACAAGGAGGATAAGACCGACGCTGCACCCAAAGACGGAGGCTGCTAAACCATCTGTCATTTCTTGGAGACCTCTGCAGAGGCTGGAAGTGGAGGGATGCGGAATAACTACTTTTTCTGGTATGAATGAGGTAGAAAAAACTGTGTAAGAAGTTGCTCCTTTATTGTTAAAAGCAGTTAAATAGAGAGACAGCTAGATCTGGGAATACCTATATATACACTAAAAAACCTCATCTTTATCTCCAGCTAGATACGGATATAGATCTGCATATAATGTTTCTTACAGCTTCCTGTTAAAAGAGCCTCAGCTGGTGCTTGGGGGGTCCTTGCCAGTCTTTCTAAAAAATCCGTGTATAAATAAAGGAACCAGCCAATCACCCTGAGATCAAACAACCTGGTGACAACGTAGATACCAGCTACCTTGTGGATGCCTGCCCTGCGCAGATTCCCTGTGAACCAGATCAAAGGCTGGAGGAGTTACCAGACTCCATATTGTAAGTGATACCTGCAAATGCTAGCCCTGCTTCGTGTTTCCAACCCATACCTGAATAAATACATAATCATATCACATAGCATAATTAATACGAGTATCACCATGAAGGACTCTTAAAGGAAAGGCTGTTGAAAGAGAGTTCCTGAAGATAATCCTTTTAAAAGGTTTCCTTAACAGGCAGCCACTAGTGGGAATGAGGCAGGTTTAGTTTCAACATCTTAATACCTCAGGATAGTACAGTTTCAGATCTTGTTAACGTCTTTAATAGTGGCTTGACTTTTGATTTGGGACTTGCACTTTTTGGAGGATCTTCTTGCTGCTGTGATTCACAACAGAAAAGGTCCCCAGCGGAGGCCCAGCCTGTCTCCCCTTTCCATTGACCCATCGGGGACTCACAACCTTGTTTCTGCTGGAAATCAAACATGGTCACATCCTACCTACTCATAGTAACCTTTCTAGCTTTACCATTTTGGAGCAAGCGCTGGTGTCCTACACTTTTTCTAATGACGGATTCAAATAATTTTCAGGGTACTGCTTAATTTGTCTTTTTCTTATCCTGGATGGCACCCCACAGAAACGGGGTTCAGCTGCTCCCGAGCTCTTTGCTTAGTGGTGTTGCCCGACTCTTCCGTTGTGCTCAGAGAAGTCCTCTGTGGCATCGCCTGCCAGGGATGGTAAGTAAATCACTTTTTGTTTTGCTTTTATAAATGATGTCTGTGTAAAATGAGGCAGAGCCACCAGCAAACTGCAGGGCTAGGGCGTGAATGGGAAACAGCGGGCTCTGCTCAGTGCTCCCCTGAACCCTTCCTCCTCAGTCTTTCTGTGATTGTTTTGCACCCCCACGTTTCTCAGGCTGTGTGGAAGGAGACAAAGCTTGAAAAGCTTGGACCATGCAGTGGGGCAGACGCCAATTAGGAAGCCCTGGGAGCGCAGAGGTCCTGCCTTTTGCCATTGCTGGTTATCTGGAGTTTCAGCCCAGGATTCTTCCTGTTGGTTTTCAGCA
>NW_010428423.1:2429-19337 GCF_000710305.1 Buceros rhinoceros silvestris
AGCAGGAAAAGATCAGATTTGTGAAAAATATCATCAAATTGGTGTGGAAATAAGTGAGGACTGTTGGAGTAAGAGATGATGGCCACATCAATAACTCAAAACCACAAAATAAAAATGAAATTCAGTTAAATCAGATCTTTTGTTAATT
The DNA here is from genome assembly GCF_000710305.1 of Buceros rhinoceros silvestris. NCBI lineage: Eukaryota > Metazoa > Chordata > Aves > Bucerotiformes > Bucerotidae > Buceros > Buceros rhinoceros. Next base: position 2,578 of record NW_010428423.1, read on the forward strand.
TATTTCTCTACCCTACAACTGTGAGCAATCCTTTAGACTATCCCGGTCTAAGTTTCTTGACTGATGTCAGGTTTGGTGTCCCATTTCTCTTACCTACCCCACAAGGAATTTCTGGCATATGGAAAACAGGGTATCTCCATTCCCAGTGAAGCGTGGACCAAGCCATTGCGTTGCAGTAGTGCGTGTAGAAGAAAGCAGGTTGAGGGCAATGTAAGAGGTTTTTAGAGCTGTTCTAGCTGTTGTCCTCTCTCAGAATCTGGCACTGGTGGAGTTTGCCCAGAGAGGTCAGATGTGCAGTGCCACTGTATCCCAGACCCTCCCTGTGAAAGAAAATGGTGAATCTTTTGGTTCACCCACGGGAGCTGGATCAGGTTGCTGGTGGCTCAAATGATTTCAGCTCTTTTGACTTTGAAATAAGCACATGAGGATGGAAGCACATTGCTGCCAGTCGTCACCTGTGAGGCAGCCGGCACAGTGGCTTTGACACTGCTTGGACGGCAGCATGACGGGATGGTACAGGGATGGGGATGCAGCACAAGAGGGTGAGGGGTACCCGAGAGGCTGCCATCTCTAAGGACACCCAGATGGCAAAACGGGCTATGTCCATCGCTGAGGTTGGCGATGAGCTCTGTGTCACTGAGGGGTGAGCTAGGACTTGTATCTCCAGTCGGTGACATGTTCTGTGGTGGTGGGCTCATGGGCCAGCATCCTCTGACCCAGCGCTGTTCCTCAGCAAAGCTTTACAGACCAAACCCACTCTGGTATGAAGAAGGATTAAAATGTACTTTCTCCCTACTTGCCCAAGTTTTATTTTCCCTGTTTTTTTTTTCAGTTGTCGCTGCAGCTTTCTTCATTTGGCAAGGTTACAGACGTCTGATTTAGAGCTTATAATTTCTCCAAATTTCTATTTAGGCATTTTTAATGTTTGCCTCCTTCCTTCCTTCCCTATTAGCATGAGTTATTTTATTTCCTGACACAGGAAATAAAATCCTCTCCTTCTTCTCCATCCAGCCCTACTTACATGGGAACTCCCCCACCAGAAAGTGAAAGGAGAAAGGGAATTAGATGCTTATCAGAGACTTACTTTCACCCAAGATTTCCTTAGATCAGTAAGTTAAATAGAGGCCAGCAAAAGCCAAACAAATGCTTTCTCTCCTACCTAGAAATAACTCTCCTGCAGCCAAAAGCATTCCTTCTCCTGCTTTGGAGGCAAACCAGTTGGTGGTGTGACTATGCGTCCTTCCCTCAGACGTACCAGTGTCAGTCTCCTGTTACGGTTTGAATTCACTTCTCTCTGTGGCCATAGAGTGCCAGGGAAGACAAGAACTAAATTTCTATCATGAAAAAAAATAGAAAAATAGGAAAAATAAATTATCCCAGCATTGCTTCAAATCCCTGCCAACTTTTCAGACCTTCATAAATACGCCAAAAGTAAGGCCACAAACCCATTTTTCCTCATTTCCTCATTTGCAGGTGACCTTGAAGAGTAGATGAGTAGCTCTTTTAATAGTGTTTCTTTCAAAAGGATTTCAGTGAGGAAAGTCGCAATGACTGAAATTCCATGTTTCCTTACAGGTCCTCAGTTTTTATCTTGAGGATATGCAAGCACCCAGACAACTCCCCACTACGGATTTTTGTTCCATTGCAGCAACTTGAGGTATTATGGAGGTTTGACACAAACACGCTTTAACATAATTTTTAAATCACTTCTTGGCCTCACAGCCCACACATTCATGTTCAAATAGCTGCAGGGCTGGAGGAGATGCCTACACAAAAGCAGGCAAGCATCTGCTTTCCACACAAACGCAGCCCCTCTGTCTTGCGTGGGATCTCCATGATGCTATTATGAAGAGTACATTTCAAGTCAAGCAGACGTGTAAAAAAGCATGAAAAGGAGGTGAAAATTAATGTGAGCACCCCAAGGAGGTGGCAGCACTAACGAAGAGCAGAGGTGCCCTGCTGCTTTATCCTCTGGGGACAGGACAATGGCTAGATTGCTAGTGGCATCAAGGCGTTTATCCTTGCTCCCTGCCTGTTGTCCTGCGTGGAGTCCTTCCACTCCCTTCAATGTGGGGCCAAGTGGGAACGGGACCCCATGAGTCTCCTCCCTTGATGAGACATTGAGAGCAGCTGCTGCCTTGAGAGAAACCATCCAGAAGATCAAACCGCACATGTGCTTTAGTTTAGTCAAAGTGGTTTTCTCAGCCTTAATTGATAAACGGTGAGAAAACTTCTGCTCTATACATACACATGCGTATGTATAGACACGGACATATATATACACACATATGTGTATATAAATAGATCTCTTTAGATTTAAATATATTTATGCCCAAGGCCAGGAAGGTGGGTGAAAAGGAAGAAGATCTAACACGTACGTATGCTCTTTTGTGGGGATTAAAACTATATTAGGTTGCATTCAGTGCTAATACTTATATTAATTTCTATTTTTCATTGTTGTTTTCACATTTGTCAAGCTCTGATGAAGAATAATGAAGTAAATGGAGACTAACTACAAATTAATCTCCTTTGTCTTGATCGTATAACACAGGTTCCTCTTTGCTTACTCTCTTCACCCAGAAATGGTAACACACTTTCTATATCCTTACCAGCAAAACCTGCTGGATGGTGTAACATAGCAGAGAAAGAGAAAAAGAAAAAGAAAAAGAAAGGAAGAAAGACACCTTCCCCAAGAAGGTGAAAATACTCATTGAAGCTGTTGAACGTGAATTGTAAGAAAAAGCTGAGGAAGTTGAGGGCATGCTGGTTTTGCAAGCAGAGCTTGTTGTTGGAAATTATCATGGGCAGGTTGGGCCTTTGGTTGTGTTTAACTCCTGAAAGGTTAGATCTTCTGAGGGTCTATTTTTTTAACTGGAGTGTGTCTCCTCTCACTGTGCGGGGAGGGATGGATGCCTTTTCAAACGTGCTGGCATTTTTTTGCAAACCTCCTTGCTTAATTTGGAGCTTGATATCTGAGAGCCTGGTCTTGCCGTGATATTGGGTATTCGGGATACTGGAGGACCCTTTGTGCTAGTATGGACAGGAACAGAGTTGGAGAAACCTTAGGTTCCCTGAGCCCCTTGAGACAGACTAGAGTGGGGCTGGAGGCAGAGTAAGAGAGCCACCAGCCCCAGCAGTGCATCACACGCCTCTGGTGAAGGCTTTGGACACCTCTAAGTGTCCCTTTGGCAGCCACTCCTGCAGATGAGTTACATGAGCTTTGAGCACCTGCATTTTTGCAGTTTGAACTTTGACCCAGGTAAACATGGGAATTTCTACTCAGGTGTTTAATTCCCGATGAAGCGGTGTTCAGTTTTATGCAGACTGGCCAGTGGAGTTTAACTGTTTTGTGCTTGCTGTGGGAAACAAGTGTAGACTTTTATCATTAATTGCTCGTCCTTGTGGCAATCACTTGGTGCTATGTTCCAGCGCCGACTTAAGTGTCCTTCTCTTCTCCTTCCTCATATTGCAGGCTGCTGTAGACTCTTGCAGCCAAGTCCACCTAGCTGTGACACCCCGCGGAGTCACCAGAGTCCTATGATGGGCCACGGCAGAGCCCAGCAGCACCTGCACTACCAATGCTTGGACCTGGTCCTCATTCCTCAGTCATCAATGCGATGCTATGCTCGACTTCATGGTGGCTCCCAAAGAGCTTTGATGTTGGCATCCACAGAACTCTTCATTTACCTTTGCAGAGAAAGAAATACTTGGTCAGACTGAGATTGTCAAGCAATAAATTCCCGTAGCTGTACCAGCTTTTCTCCTTCTCAAGGAACACACTGGTGGTCTCCTCCAACTCACGGCTCAGGTCTCCCCCATACCACAGAAACCTTCCAGTACTCTCAATGACACGCCGAGTTAGCACTTTCCAGAGCAAGCGACTGCTGTGGGTTTATCCCCAGGACAACTAGGGAATGCTGCAAGATTTGAAAGTATCACTGCTTATTTGAGAGGAGGCATTATAGATCGTTTGGGCATTTCTTAAAGTGATTTACCCCAGCCTTTGTCCTTTCCTTTTTATCATCTTCCTCTTTGCTGGTCCTTGGCACAACCCTTCTCTCTCTTTCATTGATCAAGCACTTGACTGATCGATTGACTGATCACTCGATTGACCCAGAAGTTCATATATGCATCAACATTATCCTCTGTCTTCCCAACCCAGATTTATCACTGGTCCTTCCTTTTTGAAATGCAAGGTTTTGGCAATAAAGTGTTTCCTAATCGTTACTCTTCCACATGTCCCCCAGAATATCCTCTTTCCTGTGATCCCCATGATTCATTTGGAGGCAATAAGTGACACCTTTCTGCATGGCTTTTACTCTCCCACTGTCCTGCAAAATCAATTAGACCTCTGCATCTGTCTGCCTCCTAGTCTGCTCTGACTCTTTGGATCAGGACAGGCAGAAGACCTTTGTGTTCATGGGTCGATCCTCTGCACTCGACTCATCTGGATGAAACCCAGATCCTTTACGCTGACTCTTCCCCTTCTCTCTTCATGTTCCCTTCTTTCTTGTGTCTTTCTCTTCCCAGATAACACATTTGCTTGCTGGCAAAGCTGTAACTTTATGGGTTTTCAAAGGGATGGATTTCGTTTCTCACCCACCATCTCAACTAAGCACTCTCCAAGCTAAAACATCTCCTTTTTTTTTTTTTTTGCAGGCCACAGAAAAAACAAAGCAGTGGAGAGGGACATGAGTATTCCAGAATTCCCTTCTCTGGTGGCACAGTTTACTAACATTGACCTGTGGCCACTTCTTTGGCTCTTGCATAACGCTTTAAACCGAGTGTTTCTTTTGTTTTGTCTCCAGCCTGAGAATCATTTTTTAATAAGAAAACTCAGAAGTGTCTCTGAAGGATATGGCTCATGAGCGTCACGACTGTATCGCAGATGTGCAAGCTTGCACTTACTCACGTGGTCCCCATGGTCTTCAGCTTCTTGGATTAACAAGGGTCCAGTGTACTCCTTGCCTTCTTCTCTTGATGCATGCAGCAAAGCCTCAGAACTGTCTTTGCCTCTTCAGGCATCTTCTCCATATCATCACGTGTGCTCCGCTGTTGCTTGGAGAGCCTCAGAGAAGAGAAGGAAAGGCTCTCGACATCTCAAGAAAGCATCTGGTTTCCTTTACTTGTTGGCCCACTGGCTGGAGGAGCAGCACACTTTTCGTGTGACACCTTGCCTGAAGTCTCCTGAAATTCACCTGTTAAACCTGACTCCAGCTATTTGTTCTTTGAGAGTCAGCCATCCCTTGCTGCTTATCTTTCACAGGCCCGCATCCCTGTGGTCTTTCAAGAGTTTGTCCACCCAAAGCAGCAGAGACCTGCCGCTCCTCCCATGCTGCAGCTGGGATTTGCATGTGATGGGTGCTGCGATCAGAGCTATTCAAACCTGACCTGCGTCGAAGCTTAGGATCCTAAATCACACAGACTTATCTAGATATAAAATACAGGCTCTTCAATGTCTCAAGCAGTTTAGCTTATTTTGTGGGGAGATGTGAGCTATTTCTAAATGGAATCAGGAATGAAGGAGCAGCCGGGTACAATTTAATTCTAATTTTTCATATATACCAAGCGTTAAATTAACAAGCGAGGGGGAACACTGCTGAAGAGCTGTCTGCTGTTTAGACAGGCATATCAGGATAAAATTACTCTGTGCTTGCCCATGGTTTGTCTGGATACTCCCGGAGCTGCACCAGTAAAGAGTATAATTGTGCTGCTATTTGAGGCTTCAGATTTGGTGCTGCGAATCCTCCCCTCTGACTACGCAAGGTTGGCTTGATAATGTTAGGAAACTATACCCTGTAGGGAATTTTTACCCAGGCAGGGTGCAGAGTCCTCAGAAGATGTGGGAGAAAAGGAAGAAGGACTCAGGCAAGAGACTTTTATTTGTAATCGCGAGGGTGGTTGGCTCAAACGTTTGTTGGAGAGAGATTCTCCCTGCAGAGTTTCAGTAGGTGTGTCTAACTGGCACAGGAAAGATTTTGCAACCAAGAGGATGGTTTCTACTTCTGAACGGTTGGTGCAATGCACAGACTAATTCAGTATCATCCTGTATATTTAATTTCTCCTTTCTATAGCGAGAGTAAGAATTGCTGTCATCGCCTTCAGCTTGGAGTAATTGAGTTTAAAAACAGAACCCTCTTCAAAATCTTTTATTTGCTGCATGATAAGGGGCACTGAGGTCTTTGGATTAGTTAGCATTGATATACATCACCTCTGGGCTCTGCACAGCTGGTCTGTACCATGCACGTGCGTGTCGAGTACTCCTGTCTCTGAGTAAATGGTTTGCATTGACTTTCAATGAAGCTCAGATACGAAATGCTTCAGTGCATTGAATATGACTCTTTTTTTCTCAATCCACGTCCCAAGAGGACTCACTCCAGATATTCCCCACTCAATGAAATACTGTCTTTACAGTCAGAGAAAAAAAAAAAATCTCTTGAGTATAGACCTTGAAATGGAGGAATGGGTTACTCCTCAGCAACCTTTTTATATTGTCAAATCTTCAATCTCTCAGGGATTTATGGACTTTGCTAATACATAGGACTGACTCTGGACAGTGATTGGCTCATTTTCACCAAATCTGTAAATATTCCCTTAGCATGTTTCGTGTCGTATAGCACTGGGTACAGCATCACGGTTCCCATTCTATAGACAGAGAGCTGTGTTGCAGAGAGATGCCTGGAAAGTCTATTCTGCACTGCTGATTTCCTCTTGCAGTGCTAGTGTGGCTAAGGGACTCGCGCGTGTGCGTGTTCTGATGCGTTTGTGTGCCGACTGGTAAATTTGTTACTTCTCCTTGTTTTTAAGTTCCGCTGGCTCCCTCATTATGAGCATTTCCAGAGGTGACCCCTTTTGCCCGTAGAGCAGAGGTGGGAAGAAGTGTGAGGAAGCTCTCCCTTTTGCAAGTCAGTGTGTTTGACCACGGTGATGGAGCCTGAGATAGTCAAAGTCCTTCATGGAGTATGTGTGTCATTTGCTGTAGTAAAAGCTGGACACTCAACTATGCATTGCTTGCGCAAGGAAGGTGCCAGCATCAAACCGCTGTGAGTCAGCCATGTGGGACAAAGGGCACTCGGAGTCTCCCTGGATTCCCAAGGCAATTGGATGGTGACTATGGATGAGCATGATGATGGATGAGCACAGGGGTGGTGAGGAGACACAGAAGTTAGAGCAAGCAGGGCCCAGATCAGGCTGCAAGCAGATAGGCGCTGAGTGGGGATATGAGTGGATAGACCACCCTCTGCAGGTGGTAAGCAAAAAAAGAAAAAGCCGACTGCTGGGTAGACTGACGGCTCTCAGCCTTGCTCCAGTCAGAGCTCAGTGTCTTGTGTTTACCAGGGCCATGCCAGCCCTTAAGCTAGAGACATTTAGGGCTGTCCCCTAGGCTGGCAGGTAAAGACTATCATGGCAATTAATCCCATTATAGAAAGACAAGAAATGTCTGAACAGGTTTAAGTTCCTGGCTCACTCCTCATGAGATTACAAGCTCATTTAATGTTACCACAAAACTCTGAGAGGCCATGTGGACCTGGAGCTCATGAGAGCTTCCTTCTTTCTCAATCCACCAGACTGTCCTTCAACTCACTCGTTCTTTGCCCACAGTTCCTTATGACTAGCAAAATCACATAGGAAAAACATGAACATTTTCATATGGGGAGGAAAACCAGCTTTTTGTTTTAACTGAAAATCTTTATTTCTGCAAATTTCCAAGAACTGTGAGGTTGCCAGTACTGCCTGTTCTTTATGGAGAAGTGTGTTGGGGCTGCCTGCTGTACTCGCTTAGAAAGACTCCTGGTTTGAGGGGAAAGAAGCCACGCAGACCACTTGTGCCCATAACCAAGAATATCTGCTGAATGAAATAAAAGCTGAAACACAAACTAAAACCTAATACACAAGTAAGAGGTGTGAGGGCACTGTTCTGCAGCAGGTAAAGTTTGCATTGGAAAGGTTACTGTTTAAAGCCTAGTTCTGATCTTTCTTCCAGCCCATTCCTCCAAAACCCAAGCCACTAGATGGTATCCCACCGGTCCTTGTTTTCCTTTGTCTTGCCAGTACACTTACATATACACCAGAGACTTGAAAAAGGCAGCATCAGGAATTTCTGCTGCCATTTCCCGCTCCTTGCTAGCATAAAGTCAGCCCCTGTTAGCACATATTACACCCCAATACCCCTGTATTTGCTGCAATGCTGGGGAAATAGCAACAGAAATTTTAACGCTCCTGGTGAGGATGTTACCTTTTCTGATCAGAGTTGCAAAAAAATTCCTTCCACGCCAATTGCGGTCCCTGAATCTGCCATTGCAAATGCTTGACTTTGCCCTGGCATCATCACTGATTTCCTCCACACCAACCTTTTGGACAAACTTTTGTATTTTTCATGTCTCCCATGTTTTCCCAGGTTCCTGAGGCACCAGGTGCTGCTGGAGAGGACGGGGTTGGAGATGCTGCTCCAAGAGCACAAAGGATTTGTGAAAGCACAATGCAAACAGTCTCCTCTTACAAATCTTTGGGAATGCTCAGGGCTCAGGATTTGCTCAGGATTTACTCAGGATTTGTCCTCTTTAGAAAGTTTCTGGTTAAGTGGAAGGATGAGGATTGCTGAATTGCCCCAGGTTTGATCTCCTGAGAGCTGCTGAGGTGTTAGTTAGTTGGTGCACACAGTTAACCTTTTGTTTTTTGTGCAAGCTGCAGGGGTGCGTCAGCATGGGTTTATATATGTCAGAGATGTATAACACATGAAAGGGTTTTTTTTTTAATTATTTTTAAATTTTCTTTCCCCACTGCCCACCTTTGCAGGCTCCTAGAGGCTGCCAGAACTCCCATTAGGGCTCCAGAGAACTGCTGGGATCATGACAGCAATGTTTACGTGCTATTCTAGTGCTGGTTTTAGCCACACAAGTGTTTTTAATACACAGCATCACAGCAAGCGTGTCCTACTCTCTCCCTTACGGAATGGCTGTCTGGAGGGATGTAATTCCAGCTTGTGCCTCAGCACGCCGTTATTTACAAGCACGGTTACATGCCCACATCAGGCATGGTTAGTGCCACCACTGAGTATTATTTAGTTAATTTGGCACACGTCGTATGAGAACCATCTTGACAGAATGAGTGCTGTCATCCCCAGCAGGCACAGGGATTCTGTAACTGCCTCCTGAAGGAAACAGGACTTTGGGTTGGCCTTCAGGGCTGATGGGCAGTGGCGTCACCCAAGGAGACCATCATGAGACGCCACCACTCCCACCTGCAAAGATCCATCAGGACACGTGTAGTGTGTCGTGTGAGGTGGCTAGTATTGTGGTAGCTCCTTGGCCACTGATGGAGATTGGTTTGCTGCACCCACACGATACTCTGGCTATGTGTTTGCAAATGCAGTTGTAGGCATTGACCAGGGCTGGAGATCTTACTGAGTCAAGAAAGCATCACAGAAGCAGTCTCCCCATACTGGGCTGGTTCCTACAGCACTTGTCTGTCCCAGCACCAAAGTCTGCTGGGGAAGGGAACTCAACCTGAAGCAATACATCTCATGAAGGTCTTCTGTGTGATATTTCAGAGGGAATCGTCTGATCTGATGGAGCTCTCTTGAACCTTTGCATTTCCTGCTCTCAAAGGACACTGTCTGGAGGGCAACTGGAAGCACATATGGAAAAGCAAAAACCTGCAGAGCCTGTGGTACTCTCTGTGAGTGTAAGGATTATTCATTCACTTTGCTCCAGGAAGCTTGTGGAGGGAAGACTGTATGTGCTTTTGTAAGAGCCATAACATGGTCTTAGAATAAACACAGTTATTGTGCCTCTGTTATGAAGTATAGTATACCTCATGTTTCCTGAGGTATGTGAAGGCTCTGACCTGCCCTCATTAGTGTCGCTATCTGTATGAAGTAATTGCAGTGAAGTGCTGGTCATATGCCTGTTGTGCTGTGAAGTCTCCAGAAGAGGTTCAGTTAGGAGACAGAAGATGATGAGCTGCAGTGTGGGGAACCTCAGAGTACCTCTCCCAGGTTAGTCATAAGAGCTAGCCCTTGCACTGTGCTTGTCATCAGCATGTATCAAAGTGCTCCATAAAGTGCTGCCCGTGGCACTTCCCTTGCACAGATTAGGGTTACAGGTGAGCAAAAATGCTTGCCCAGGGTTGTCTGGGGTGCCAGAGGCAGGGCTCAGTTTCTGTGTCCTGGAGAAGTATCTCTGGCCTCTGCATTAAACAGTTCGTGGAGAGATGCAGGAGTTGTGGCTCAAAATCAGCAAAGCATCCCTGGCCCTTAGAGCACAAAAGATGGGGGCAAATAAGGTGTGATAATAACCAGCGCTTCAGGTGCTACCTGAAGGGAATTCCAACACCTCTGTTGCCTTTGAGGAGATTGGCAATGCATTCATCAGTTCTCCTGAAGTCAGTCACCCCTTTGCCTTCACCTAGGAGTGGTTTGCTCTGTGAAATCATCTATCTTCCACTTGCCTGCTGCTTCCTTCACTGCAGTGAGGGGCTGCAGCCATTTCCAGTGCTGGACCTCCAACTAGGCACAGATACTCTGCTTCCCTGGTGCGTTTCAGCAACCGTCCCAGCTCAGCAGATCATCTGTCCTGGTTCTCCTTCCATTCGAAGGTACTGAAAGCTCAGCTACTGCCTTCCAATGTCTTCCAGGGGATTCCTTTGGGGTCCTGGATCTCACACGAACTAGGAGAGATGGCTCATGGCAAACAGACTTTACCCTTTTTGCGAAGGTCATCAGTTTCTGTATGTTGGTAGTCTGAGGCTACCTTGTCCAGATGGCAAGCAGGAATCTGCCTTCTGCATGCAAGAGCTACAAGATATAAAACCCAAAGATGCTAATAAGCTGAAAAAGCAGGAATTGTGTTTCACTACAAAGGAACCTTACTGACTGTTTCTCTATATCTATCTGTATTACTGCTTTCCAATGTCTGTGCTATTCTATATCCATTGTGTTGCTGCAGAGGTTCCAGTTTGCCCTGAAGTTCATCACAAATGAATTTCAAAAGCTGTTCCTCTGGACGCTTCTGCGAGCTCCTGGCGAGGAGGTCAGAGGGGATATGAGAGATGCCGGATGTCACACAAGAAGCAAAGATGCAAAACATTTTCTCAGGGTTTCTGTGGCTGTGTTCATCTGAAGTGACAGTCCATGTCCACTGCCTGCCACTAAATTCCCCCTGATGGGCATCCTGTGACCAAAAGTTGCTGGAGCACCAGTCAGCAAAAGCACAACCAAGGCTGTTGGGAGAGGCTTGGTGGTTGGAAGATTTGTGCCTAGTGGGCAGGCAGAGCAATGATGTTCATGGCTTTAGTTGGGAATTGTTGTGTCTTGTAGAGATGAAAGGATGTTCAAAACTCTTTTCTGCTCTCTCAGCTTGCAGGGTGGGGGGATGGAGGCTGAGGGAAAACCAATGAGAAATTATTTACTAGACTAACTCCTAAGTGGTATCTCTCTAATGGAGAATTTAATCTCCAGGATATTGTTATCTCTCAGGTTTTCTGTATCTTAATAAATGGTTACTAAAGTAATTCAGTATTCTTCTCTTGGTCAGAAAACACAGCACCATGTCAGCTATCCAATCATACTTTCATTCAGTAAACAAAACCCAGGCTGGGTAGATACATGGGTGATAAAACTCTGAAAGCAGGTCTGAAACACAGGCCTGGACTTTCAAAAGCAAATGGAAACAGTCTGTGTCTGGAAATGGTAGGAATAAGGTAAGCAAGAGCCACAGGAAGACATCCACAGGGCAATGATATCAGAACCAAGTATGGGATGGTAACCAGGCATTGCTGCGATCAGCTATGCCATGGAAACCTCTACCTGACTTGTCACTACTGAAAAAATCATGTCTTTCTGTCTCTCCATGCCATGGGCCTCTTCCTCATGTCTCGCATTCTCCCTGGAGATGTGCGGACCCCCAACATTCACAGAGGTACTTTTCTTTATTGATGACACCCAGCATGGCACCGTGCATCAAGGCACATTTATCTTTCTGTTGTCTCCATCCCTCCCTTGATACCCTTTCTGGGACGGATCTGGTGGATACTCCTTTGGCTTGCCCTCTCCAGCTATGTGTGTCCCTCATCTGTGCTGCATTCCCACTCCTTCCAGCCCAGTGTACCAGCTAGGTGGGTCTGTGCCCCTTTCCAGTGGGGGCAGCCCCGTATCACAATGCCCTGAAGATTTTTTCTGCTTCATATCTCAGATGGGTGAGTTTGAGTACTGGAATTGGAGGTCCCAGCTTCAGCCGCGGCTGCTGCCACCATCGTCCCAAGGGGTCCAAATGCAGCTGTGTCCTCTCATTCCTGTGAGATGCAATTCATCCCTATGTACAACAGAGCACTTCCATTCTGTCCTTTCAGACCTGGGTCAGGTTTAATACAGTCTGTGAGAAAGGCTTAAAACAGCAAGGTATGAGGCTGAATTATGGTCTAATCTGCCACTAATAGAACCTGACCAGCTCCATTATTCAATGTCAAATCACTGCATTTGCTATTAAACACAGGGTGAACTTTCCTAATTTCTGTCGGGTTAGGACCATATCCATCATTCTTGCCTGAACCAGCACCAAGGCAGTGCAGATAATACAGACAAATTTAATGATGTGGTGAATTCACCTTAGGAAGCTTGCTCTGGCTGTACAGAGAAGGGAGGGGCTGGGCAGTCCTAGGAGGAAAAGGATATATGACAGCAAGCTGCAGTTTGACATTGCAGGGGGTAACAAAATTGCAGAGTGGCTCTTTAGGATGGGAAGGTCTAACCAGCTATTGCACTCTGACAGTCTGACTTAAAACTGTGCTCAGAGGGAAGGTGACCAGGTGTTCTGCTGCACACGGAAGGGAGCAGGGACGCATAACCACACTCATGCTTTCTCCCCAGTGGTTCCATCCCTGGGAAGGCAGAGGTTTCACACAAAATTCTTCGCCTTGATCACGGGTTGTCATCAGCCAAGCAGTATCTACCCTCTGTGGGGGTAGATGCTCCCTGGGGAGGGACAAATTGAACTGCTTTTTTGCAGTATAGTGAACTGACTCAGGAAGTAATCAGGAGATATCTGCAGAATTAAACAAAGACTGCCCTGCCTGGCTCAGCTGTGACTCATACCAGGATTTTAGCTCTTATTTTCAGAGGTAGAAACAAGGCCATTAACTCGCTGTAGCACCAAACAACCTTTGGTAAAAGCCCCCTTTTTATGTTCTCTTTCTTTTCTCTTTCTTCTATATCTGTGCTAATTCTAGAAACACCAAAGTATGGAAGTAAAGCTACCATGTTAACCAAAAAAAGACAATTAGAGAAAGAAGAGCCCAGAGGCACACCAGGAGTGCCGTAAACCATTACAACCATTTTCAAGGGTAAGCAGAGTCTAACTGCAATGGAGATCAACAGAATTAATTAGAGAAAAAACAAGACTTGTCATTACTATGTCTAATGAGTTGACACTGGTGAAGAAGGGCTTGTCACCATAGAAATGACAAATATTGGGGAAGCAAGATAAATAATTCTAGCTAGATGGTGAAGTCTGGCCACTCTTCTCCTCATTGCTGGTATGAGTCTGACCAGGAGGACTGCCTTTGTAGAAGTTTATGTTTCTCTTATCTTTGCTTTCAGCACAGCTACTTTGTTTTAAAGACCAGGGAGAAGGCTTTCATGAGACAGCTCACCTTCAGAAATTAGTCAGGATGAGGAGAATAAGTGTGTGAACACGTGAACATTGCTCCTTCCGGAGATGTATGCACCAGCAACGTTGAAGGCTATCTGGGTAAGCCCTCTGTTGCAGATCCTTCACAGCTGGCAAAGCTTCCTGTGCCTTTATTAGAACCTGTCTATGAGGATCCAGCACTGGAAAAGCTTTATTCCTCTCCCTACCTGCATTCAGGGTGTATCCACTTGTCATGACAACCTCCCTCCCAAGCGTCCCGGTTTGAGTTAGAACAGAACTTCAGTGATTTGACTTTCCAGCTCAGTCTCTTCTAGCTAACTGCGCTTCCTGCAGTTAACGGCGTATTTGTGCAGCCAGTGTCTGCTTCCAGAAGTGACAGCGCTTCATGTTCACAGTCACTGCCAGGGGCTGGGGTGCAGAAAGGCTCCTGCTTATAACTTGTTCCTATGAAGACCAAGGTCTCTCCTAAATCTTGTGTTGGGGGTGTAGTAAGTGAGAGGCCGCACTGGTGGAGAGAAGCAGACAGGACAAACAGCAAACTGACCAACAAGTTGTTCCATCCCATAGATGTCATATTTGGTATAAAGCTGAGGGATCACGAAGGCCCACCTCTTTTCTTTGACGGCTGACGTCCAAGGAGGAATCCATCCGTTCTGCCTTCAATCCCAATCTGTGAATCCCTGAATCCAGTTCCAGAATCCAGCTCCTGCAGTCAGTTCCCATCTGCAGCTGAGCCCAGCCTGGGCCTTCCCCAGTGTCTGCCCACAGCATCAGTGGTGACAGTGACGTGGTTGCCATCAGGTGTGTTGGGTTCGGTATTGGTATTGTATATATTTGTATACATTTCATTTTATTATTATTGTTCTCATTAAAGCAGTTTTAGCTTCCTTTCTCAATCCATATGTTCCTCTCCTCTATTATCTTTCTTTTCCCCTTTGAGAAGGAAGAGGGATTAATAAAGAGCACCCATCATTTGTCTAGTGGCCAGCCCAGCCTTAAACCATGACACCAATATTTCTGTCTGGGCCAAGTTTTCGTGGACAAAAAGAAGGAACACTTTGGCTTTCATCAAAACCAGCTTCTTCCATGATTCGGTCCTTTCGGAGTTGCCATTTACACTTCCACTGGCTAGGCACAAGCAGACAGCTGTTCATCACGTCCACATCCTGGATCAGCACTCATGTCCTCCTTCCATGACCCTCTAAAGACCTACAGAGGATTTTGGGTGGGGATGTGTACACAAACACCAGTCTTGCACATGCTGATGGGCTTCACAGCTGCTCCCCAAGGGACAGATGAGGAATGGAGCAGACAGAAGAGACAGGAAACAACGAGGTCATTCTTGACTGCCATCTCCAAACAACGGTCAAGCGAGGCCAGTTCCAGGAGCTCTGTTACAGTATCAAGGAACCAGACTCTCGCAGTGATAAAGGTCAGCTGCAAAGGTACAGCACTGCTGCCTGTGCAGGTCAGTCAACATGGTGATTACACAAGACGGTACTGGGAAAAGGCCTTTGTAAAATGGGGGGAAAGGCACTGCTTATCCTGTAGGACCAAGGCTGACCCTGCTATAGCAGAGCAAGCGGGCCTACCTTTGCACCCTTAGGAACGCACAGGCCACCAGTGACTGAAAGGATACAGGTGTCAGTGACAAGACAAAGTGGCATGGGGATCCATGATCAGACACGCAACTTTAAATCCCATAATCACATACCTGAGACTGCTTGGTGGAAATAGAGGTAGCACAGGGTCTCTGGCCTTTTCCCAAGCCCATCTGGAAAGTGGTAATGCTGAACCAGAGCAAACAGAGATCTGTGATGCTTCATAAAGACATTCCTGACACCTCCTACTAAATGCTTGTGATGGGTTTGTTCAGGCATAGCCTTTGCAATTACTGGGATAAGGAAGGCAGCCAAACTCAAAACCCTAGTGCCAGAGCATTGGGAGTCTATAAATTGTGATGCCTTGTGCATAAATAGACAGGGTCCTGCAGTGCCAGTGCCCAGTGCAGCATTCACCGTGGAGATCTCCAGGGCAGTGCGGAGCCTCCACCATCACTGTCATCGATGATGTCTATTCATGCTTTCTTCCCACTCTTCAGGAATGCAAGGAAGGTCTGATGCATAGCAACATCACTTAGCAGCCCAGTCGAGGAGCATGTTAGACACGTGCACAGAGGAGTTGGTGAAAAACACCCACATCCAGTTTGTCAGCCCAAAGGAAGAGCCTGGTGGAATGGCAGTTCCTGATGGAAAGTGTCAAACTAAATGTGACAAATCCAGTAGAACGGGAACTTGGAAGAAAGGTTTCTCTTTCTCTAGTCTCTAATCTTCACCTAGTTTGCCTCTTCTTGGTCATCCTCATTCGGTCTGTCCTAGGGGTGACTTCTTGCTCTCTCAGGTCCTCCATTGCAAGCACGTCTATGTGGACAGGATTGCACCCAAGGGAATGAGTTCTTTCTAGGGGGCTAAGGCAATATTCCTTCGTGATGTGTCTTAGCTGGCAAAAAGGAAGGACTGAGGTGTCCCGGTTTGGGCTAAACTTCCTGGTTTGAGCTGAAACTTCCTTGTTTTGGTTAATGAACGAATGGGAATTATTCCATGCAAGTGTGATGACCCCGCATTTAATTGGTTAAAAGAGGGTCAGGTGCACCGTTACGTCTTAAGGTTATAAAGCGGCGCACAGGGAGGAACCTCGCTCTCTCTCGGACTTCCGGCCTTCACGAAGAGAGGGGAGCTCCCGCGAATCTGCTCTGCCGCCGACTCCAGGCCTGCTAGGCCCGACAAGCCGAGGCCTAAAGGCCTGCATCCCCCGGATCGCTCGTCAGGGTCCCGGGCAGCGGCACGCAGGGAGCCGAGTCCTCCCACGAACCTGCTCTGCAGAGGGACTAGACCGGAACCAGACCTGAGGACCACACCTCGGGATCGCCTGAAATCTACAGACTCTGAGACATCACTGCCGTGAGTCTTCGTCTAAATCGGGTGAAATATTCGCTCTCCCAGCAGTTTCGTGAAGGGAGTTCTCCTGCTGTGAAAATCGGCCGTGCACAGGGTTCCCTCCCCCCATCTCGCCGCGGGGACTGAGAGCAGCTGCCCAGAGGCTGCCCGCGGGCCC